>NW_021703765.1:83960268-84108064 GCF_005190385.1 Monodon monoceros | reverse complement strand
TCACACACCAGGTGAGGTCACACCCAGGCGAGGTCACACACCAGGTGAGGTCACACACCAGGTGAGGTCACACACTAGGTGAGGTCACACACCAGGTGAGGTTACACCCAGGTGAGGTCACACCCAGGTGAGGTCAAACACCAGGTGAGGTCACACACCAGGTGAGGTCACACCCAGGTGAGGTCACACACCAGGTGAGGTCACACACCAGGTGCGGTTACACAGCAGGTGGGGCTCACACCAGCGGGGGAATCCCACGTCTCTTGGGGTCACGTGGTGGGGTTGCATCACATGTCAGTGGGGTCGTTCACTGGGTGGGCTTCCGCCTTGAGCAGGTCACACTTCAGGTAAGGTCGCACAGTGGGGTGAGGTCATACGTTAGATCAGGTTGCCTGTGTGGTGGAATCACTAATTGGGGTGGAGGGGTCCCGCAAAAGAGTGGGCTCGCACCTCGGGCGCTCCGCAGTCTGGAGAGGCGTTGTGAAGGGGCAACTGCGCAGCCTCAGGCTTCCCAGTCCCCCCGACGGAGATGCCAGACCCCAAGGTTGCCAGGAGTGATGGATTATAGGGCACCAGGGGCCACAGAGGCTGGACGCAGTCTCCTCGCGCCCCATCCGCGTCACCTGTGCTGCTTCTCCACCCCCACCCCCAGACAGTCCTGGCTCTGGACCCCGCTGACCTCCCCGAGCAGTGGGGTGAAAGCGAGGGCGGGCACAGACTCCAAGGAGGGGTCCACAGCCTTCCGCTAAGTCCCTGCTCAAAAAAACGGGCTAACGGGTCTGGGGGTCGGAAGGAGATTGGAGGAGATGCTTCCACATTTGTCATTTAGCTCAAAGCAGAAGTAACAAGCCGGTGGTGACATCGGTCATGGCCTTCTTTCTCTTTATTGGAAGCCAGCGTGCGCTAATAGTGTGTCGTGTGTATGTGTGTACTGTGCGTATGTGTGTGTTTGTGTTACGTATGTGTGTTGTGTGTAGTGTGCGTTGTGTATGTGTACATGTTGTGGTGTGTATCATGTGGTGCGTGTTTGTGTGTTGATACGATGGTTTCCAAACAAAGAGGACTGTTGGAAGGGCACTTGGAAACGTCATCTGATCTCCTCCCTCATCTGAGATGGAGAAACTTTATTTCTTAGAAGGAAACTGGATGGAGACTTTGGTGAGCCTTGTTTAATGCCCAAGGACGGTGGTCTCAGGCTCCTGATTCTGTGTGCCCCATGAGGCAGGACTGTCCTCCTGTGGGGATGCTAGAAGGCCTCCAGCCCACATAGGGGGTTTTCGGGCAGCTTTCCTTATTGGTCAGGAGCGCTTCCTGGAAGCTCTCCCCTCGGCAGGTACATGGCCATCTCTTGCACCTGCTGAGGCTGTGACTATGTTTGGGCAGGAAGGTGGGCTAAGCTGTACCTGCCCCTGGACACACAGAGCCTTACCATTTTCCCAGCCTGTACCCATCACTGAAGGCTCCCCTGCCAGGTGTTAGCTACTCCCTTGTCCTTTCACTGTGGTCTTTGTGTGCAGGGGTTTGGATTAGAAAGCACTTGAAAGTGGATGATCTCAATAACGGATACGAATTCTTGCCAAAGACAAACCTCCCTTTTCTCAGGGCATGATGCCAGCCAGGTTGCAAGTTACAGATAGCAAAGGAGAAATAACCCGAGGCTTCTTCCTGTCTTCCTGGGGCGATCAAATCAGGTGACTGCCAGTTAGGAGTTAAGGAAGCGATAAGACACAGTTAGAATAGGGCCACGGGGCTAATCCATTTCCGACATGCAGAGCTAGGCACGTGACCCTGAGGTTTGCTCCATGCTTGCTTTGAATGGAGCTTAGTCCCTGCCTGCGACTTGGCTCTGACATTTCAGTTTCAAGAAATCCAATGTGCATTTGAATTTCCTGCTGCAATTTCACAGCCAATCCGAAGGCCCAGGTAAACCGAGGTCACATCCAGTGGCTTCTGCCCTGTGTCCTGGAGGCATTTTCCACTTAGCAGCCACCCCAAGCCGGTGGCTAACAAGGTCGGTATTTACTGGCTCTGCTGAAGGAGAAGCAGAGATCAGCAGACACATGTGAGAAGCTCCCTTCTCAGTTCAAAGACCGGGCACCACCAGGTAAACTTCACTTCTGTCGTGGTCAGTGGCTCTTTGGTTGCAAGTAAGAGAAATCCCCTCAAGCAAGTTTAAATAACACAGGATTTATTACAAGGATAGTGGGACCCTCTTAGACCCCAGCTATAAGAACTTGGGGAGACTGGGGGGTCTACAGTCTCTCTCATGTCCATCGTCTCATTAAATGAATGCTGTGCCCAGACATTTGCTTACACCTGGTCCATCGTGGGGCTCCACAGTGGGGCTTCAGTCTCCAGTCTTACATGAGCTCCGACACATCTTCCCACCACTAAGTGCTTCACCCCCATCTTAATGTTAGTTAATTTATTTATTTATGGCTGTGTTGGGTCTTCGTTTCTGTGCGAGGACTCTCTCTAGTTGCGGCGAGCGGGGGCCACTCTTCATCGCGGTGCGCGGGCCTCTCACTGCTGTGGCCTCTCCCGTTGCGGAGCACAGGCTCCGGACGCGCAGGCTCAGCGGCCATGGCTCACGGGCCCAGCTGCTCCGCGGCACGTGGGATCTTCCCAGACCGGAGCTCGAACCCATGTCCCCTGCATTAGCAGGCGGACTCTCAACCACTGCGCCACCAGGGAAGCCTCTCCCATCTTGCTTATTTCAAATTGGAGGGGGAGATGCCGGCTGGCTCAGAGCTGCAGAGATGAATGGCTCTGACAGCAGCCGTCCTATGGGTCCAATCAGCTGTGGCCAGGTGGGCAGGCACACAAGCCTCTTAGGGCTGTGCATCCTTCTAGGTTTGGGGTGGAGCAGCTTCTCCGGGAGCTAGGAGGAGGGAGGAGGGAGCAATGGGCCTCCCAGTTTGCTGTCAAGGCCAATGACATCGTCACTGAAACTGAAGGCTTAGAGGTTATCTTGTCTATTACAGTCTCCCTGGACAGACTAGTCCCAAGGAAAGCTGGTCTAAAGCAACAAAGTAAAAAGACAAGGGATTGAGATGGACACAAGTCTTGACCCTGGCTACTTTTGGGTCTCCCAGTTTCCCCCAACTGGTTGGGTTGGAGAGTGGAAGGGAAGACAAAGATTCGCCCAACAGAAAGCTTCCTAACCCTTCCCAACCCCAACCCCAACCCCAACCCTAACCCTAACCCTAACCCTTCCCAACCCCAACCCTAACCCGACCCCTAACCCTCTCTCTGGCTGGTTGGTTTTACTCTTCACCTCCAAGCCAAGACTGTCCACAAGCCAATACAAACCCATCCTTAGATGTTGATGTAGCAGGACCAACACAACCAAAGCCTGCAGCCCCTCTGGGGCACCCTTGTCTAGGTCAGGGGTTTTAACCTGTGTTGTGAGTAATGCACGGAGACTCGGTGTTAAAGCAACTTAAAAATAACGTAATAAATAGTTTTCGTTTAAATGTGTAACATTTGTAAATGAGCCCACTAACCGGTAAATCTCCGTTGATATGCAGTTGATTACTAGGCAGAAGTAGATCTTGCACCGCAGAAAGAAGCCATCTTTCTTTCAACACCTCAGGAAAGAAAGTAGATCTCATTAGGGAGGGTTATTCCTGGTCCTGTTTCATCATTGTCATTTTGCTGTTGTAGTTTTCTTTGGCTTCTACATCTTTACAAGAATTCATTTTCTTTCATACCCTCAGTACTTCTTGCCTCTTATTTCTACACTGCATAAAAGGTCTCCCTTTGTTCTTGGAGTATTATCTTTGTGACAAAGTGTCTATTTTTACTAAGACTTTGTATTCAGTGAGCTTTGGGGCCCGTTTTGATGAACTTACTTTTTTTCTTCAACAGGAAGCAGCCATCAGTTGCTGGGTCCAATTCAGTGATGGCTCTGTCACCCCCTTGGATATTTACGACACGAAAGACTTCTCCCTGATGGCCACATCACTGGATGAGAAGGTGGTCTCTATCCACCAAGACCCCAAATTCAAGTGGCCTATAATCACCGCTGAAGCCGAGGGACAAGGTGCCCTGGTGAAGGTCGAAATGGTTATTTGTGAGTCATGCCAGAAATCCAAACGGAAGAGTGTGTTGGCTGTGGGGACAGCCAACATCAAAGTTAAATTTGGCCCAAACGATGCCAATCCCAACACCAGCGACAGCAGACACACGGGGGCAGGAGGTCACCTGGATAATAATGTCAGTGACAGAAGACCCAAAAAACCCTCCCAAGAATGGGGGCGTCAAGAGGGACGGTACTACGGCAGTTCTTCCGTGGGCCTCATGGAAGGAAGGGGCTCCACCACGGAAAGGTCCACCTTCCAGAAGAGCCGTGTCCAGGAAAGCCTTCTGGATGATGACAGCCATTTGCAGACCATCTCCATTGACCTCACCAGCTTCCCCGCCCAGGTGGACCTGCCCAGAAGCTACGGGGAAATGGATGAGAATGACCTCACGCAGGCCTCCAAAGGGCTGAGCGACTTGGAAATTGGGATGTACGCCCTGTTGGGTGTCTTCTGCCTGGCCATTCTGGTCTTCCTAATAAACTGTGTGACCTTTGCGTTAAAGTACAGGCACAAGCAGGTTCCCTTCGAAGAACAAGAAGGTATGAGTCACTACCACGACTGGGTCGGGTTGAGCCACCGGGCCGAATTGTTGGAGAATCACATCAACTTGGCTTCCTCCCAGGATGAGCAGATCACCGCCATCGACAGGGGCATGGATTTCGAAGAGAGTAAGTATCTCCTCAGCACAAACTCCCAAAACAGCATCAACGGACAACTGTTTGGATCTTCAGGACCCTCACTCATGGATGGGAAGGATGAGAAAAGCGAGCCCCCGACGTCCCCCACCTCCAAAAGGAAAAGAGTGGAATTCACCACTTTCACCACCGTCTCTACGGATGACAGATGCCCCGCCGTGAACTCCATAGCGACCAGCAGTGAGGATGCCGTGAAATGGGTCTGCCAGGATCTGGACCCTGGGGGATGCCGAGAGTCATGCGGCTACATGGAAGGATTACATGAAGATGTGTAAGCCGGGCCTTCACAGACATTGGTTCTCACTCACCTTTCGGCCTTTAACTTGGGGATGTGGGGCAACCGTGTGCCCGGTGGGGAGATAAAAAGACGGGACAAGATCAGGGTGACGCTATCCACAGAGCCACAGACAATGACCCTGGCTCCCCTGGGACAGCCCCGAGTTGGAATTGATGTCCACATTCCAGGGTCCAATGTTTCTGTCAGTGTTAAGGGGTTTATCATGCACGGCAAGATTCTTATATTGGAAGAAAGATGAGTTCTGAATCACTGAACTTCAGAGAACCTCCAGGAGAGAACAATCCCTCTCTTGCCATCTCACTTTCTTTCATCAAAGCCACACAGCTGCCGTATTCAATGTTGTGGACCACAGGAGAAAAATGAGACTCAGGTTGGGCTCAAGGGGATGGGTGGGAGGAAGCGTGTCATTGGACCTTGGGCAGCACATCTGGCTGTGAGCATATGAGCAGAGGTGGAGTCTAGCGCCACCTAGAGTCAGCTCCTGGGAAGCAAGAGTTTCGAGTTTCGAGTTATCTCCCAAAGGCTGGGGCAAAGCAAGGCAATCGCTGACAAGGATTGAAATGGAACAGGAGGGTAAATAGGCCACCAGTACCTTTGTAACTAGATGCCAAGAACAACCACCCAAACAAACAAAAACGCTCTGAGCCATTCAGAGCATCCCTTTACTAGTAAACTAGGGAGCCTGGGTATAGACTTTCAACTGGGTTCGAAGGACCAGAAATTTTTTTTTTTTTTTAGCAAATTCACTATGTTCACGTTTGTACTCCTCCCCCACCACGCCCCACATCGCCACCTTTCCAAAAGTCATTGGTCACTCGGCAGTGGAGAGCAGTGTCACCATTCCCTCTCTTCCACTGTGACATCTGTGTCAACCACCAGGTGACATTATATGCTGAAGCCCCACTGGGCAAACTTCACACGTGTCCTTCTTTGAAGAGGCTGGTCTTGGAGGGTCAGCAGCGCTCACAAGGAATTCAACACCCAGGGATGCTCCTTCCCCTTGCTTTTCCGGAAAGCAGGGTTCTTCTGTGATGTGTCTGTGGACAGTCCCATCCAGTCTGCTGCTCAAGGTTGATGAGATAAATCTGGGTGTCCACACGGAGGGTACAGGGCGGAGAGAGTTGGGACTCGGGGTGTGCGATGAGGTGGGTTGGGCAGGAAGCCTGGCCCATTCACACACACGGGGCGGTGGGGGGGGCGGGGGAGGCTTCTTCTCCACCTTGGAGGGATGGAGGGACCTGAGGTAACCACCTATGGGGCAGAGAGCTGGGTTATTCGAGTGTTGGGTTCTAAGGTCAGTTTCTCTTTCTCTGTGCCTCTCTGTCCCTGTGTCTTTCTGAACCTATCTCTCTGCTTCCTCTGTCCCTCTCTCTCTCTCTCTCTCTTTCTCTCTTTCAGTCTCTATGCATATAATTGAATTCTCCTGAGACCAAGTGTGTAAATTCCACCAGTTCACCCTCTCGACCTCAGCACTCTCCCCCAAACTAAGGTGCTGTCCGTTTGCTCTAAGACTGAGATTCCAGCAGCCATCAGCTACCTGCTCCTGTCCCCCACTTGACTTACATTGTCTGGCTGGGTGATTAAACTGTCACCCCTTTTCAAGGATAATCCTTTGCTTTCAGTAACCCCCCCCTCATTTCTTTCGTTCTTTCCCGCGTGATGTTCCGTTTCATAATGCTGCCGCTGCCCCCTCTCAAATCCGTCTGCGTGCAGAATGTATTGTACATAGTAAGAATGTAATATATATTTATAAACTTACCGGCTGTAAATATAAAATTTGCCTTCCACGGCTTTATGGCTGTCCTTTGTCTTTCTACACACTGACCCCCTCCCAGCGGCTGGCATCCATGGCAAATGGCTCTCCAAAGCTGAGCTTTGGGGAAATGAAAAAGCAGATTGAAGGATCCCGGCAACAATCCGATTACAGTCTTACGCAGCGTAATGCCTCTCTCTGCATTGAGGCGATGTTGACACAGGATGACAAAGTACATTCTGTACTAAGTATCTCTCCTTCAGGACCTGAAAGGATCTGAAAATCAATCACACGTGCAGTTCTCTGCTAAAAGCCTGCTGACTGATGGCAGTAAGTGAGAACCACGGCAGGCAAGCGTGTGGTCCAGCCTCCCTTTGGGCTGGAGCAAAAAGGGCTCTGTCCTGTCTTTGGATCTCACACGTACTTTCAGAGGTCAATTTCCTGAGGCACGTGTGTGCCCGTGGTGACTCTGGGCTGGGGCGTTTTTAAAAAGGTTGAGTTTTAGATTCCTCTAACAATCAAACGCCGTCCCGAGACGATTCCCCAGAAAAAGAAGTCGCGTGAAATCCTTGTCTTTGTGCAAACAGTGTCAAGTGATGGATCATTGACTTATTCACCTGGTATTTATTGAGCACCTCCTGTGTGCTAGGAGCTAGTGCAAATACAGGAGGTAAGCGGTAAATAGAACAGACCCAGGCCAACGCTCAAAGACCATACCTCTAGCCGGGGCTGGGGGGATTAACAGCAAACGAAATAATTTTCAGATGGTCATAAATTGTATGAAGGATAATAAAACAGGTTACAGAATAGAAAAAAGACTGAGTCAACATTTAAGACTTTGGCCACTTCACCTAAAAAATCTGGATCTCTGCCTTCTCTTGACAATTCAGACACTCTGGGAAAATGCGGCTTACAATCCAGCGTGGCCCTTATTGGACATGGTGAATTTGCTGCTGTTGTCTCTAGGCAGACGTCCCTGCAGGCCTCTTCACACCCAGTCTCCTCAGCCCAGAGGGCAAACTTTCATTTGCCGTCTATGTCACCGTTTCTCCTCTAATAGGGAAATACTTCTCCCCAGCCATGTCTCTTAACCCCCAAGTGCAGAAAACAAAAATAGATGGAGGGAGCTGTGTGTTCTCAAGACAGAATCAGGAGAAGTGTATTGTTATATGAAAGAGAGAGCGCACCCCTGTGTGTCTCCTGGGAAGAGAGGGAACATCGCCTAAAGAACACAGCTTACGGTGATCACACCGCCCTCTGTGCACCCAGAGCCCGAGAAAGAAATGCTATGAACGTCTTAACGAACTGACTTTTCAACAGGGTGTCTTTGGGGTGTGAATAAAATAAGTGATGCTGCTGGGTTCCTCCTAGCCTGACCTGCTTGCTCATTTCCACCTCCCGCGCCAAGCCCCGGCCCCCCTCCCTGAGACAGTGAGTTCAGGTCCTGTTGCCTAAGACCAGACCCCTAAGCGCATGGAACCCGGGGTCATCAGCGCCCCCCAGTGGAGGCCGTGGCTTCCTGCGGCTTTTGGTGCCCCGGACTTGAGCAATCCATTACCAGCTGCCGTAACAAAGTCCCGCAAGCTGGGGGGCTTGAGCAGCAGAAATGTGCTCTCCCACGGTCTGGAGGCCGGAAGTCTGAGATCAGGTGTCGACAGCGCTGGTTCCTTCTGAGGCTCTAAGGGACACTCTGGTGCAGCCCCTCTCCGGCTCCCGGGGGCGGCCAGCCACCCTTGGTGTCTCTTGTCCTGCAGCCGCTTCACCCCATCTCTGTCTCCGTGTTCACGTGGTGTTTTCCCCAGGATGCGCCCGTGTGCGTGCCCAGATTTCCCCTTTTTAGATGAACAGCAGGCAAGTGGGAGTAGAACCCACCCTGTTCCATGAAGACCTCGTCTTAACTAACTGCATCCACAAAGACCCTATTTCCAAACAAGGTCACATCTAGTTACTGGGGGGGTCAGGACTTCAAAACCTGAATTTGGGGGACACAATTAAGGCCATAACACCGGCCTCTGGCCAGAGGTCTAGGGCAGCTAAACTTGTGTGCAGACCCAGGGCAGCTGACTGCTCTGCGGACCCACCAGGGCACTGGGCTTCCAGGAACGTGTCTTATCTAGAAAAGCCTCACCACCTCCTCAGTTTCACACCCACTTTACAAATGAGGCTGTGCTAGGACACCCTGGGAGAGCAAGAGAATGGTTTGTCTGTTTCCCTCTGGGGAAGCTCAGAACTGTGAGTTAACTACCCCGTGTGTCATTTTCCAAGATGCAGTCATTAGCTCCCACCGGGGATGCCCCCCCCCCCCCGCCTCGCTTTGCTGTGGCTGCAGCCATGGAGGCTCCGGCAGGAATGCAGGTGAAGCAGGGATGCTCCCCCAGGGTGGCTCAGGTCCCCCAGCCCAGGGATCAGGGATGACCTGAGGGGTGATGAGCGAAGAGGATGCTGTGGCCAGAGATCCGAATGCAAGTTTTACCCCTGACTGGCCCCAGAAGCCTTCCTGTTAAGTTCTCTACCATACATTTTGCCTACATCTGGCCCCAGCTGACGTGTGTATCACATGATGGGGGGGGAGGGGGGAGTGCTAATCTGTGAATCTAGCCTCCTGCACATAGGAGGATTGAAGAGTGCTAAGGCTACGTGTCTTGGGGCTTCCCTGGTGGTGCAGTGGTCGAGAATCCGCCTGCCAAGGCAGGGGACACGGGTTCGATCCCTGGTCCAGGAAGATCCCACATGCCGCAGAGCAACGAAGCCCGTGCGCCACAACTACTGAGCCTGTGCTCTAGAGCCCGCGAGCCACAACTACTGAGCCCACACACCACAACTACTGAGCCCGTGTGCCACAACTACTGAAGCCCGCACACCTAGAGCCCGTGCTATGCAACAAGAGAAGCCACCACTATGGGAAGCCCGCGCACCACAACAAAGAGTAGCACCCGCTCGCCACAACTAAAGAAAACCCACATGCAGCAACGAAGACCCAACGCAGCCATAAATAAATAAATAGATAGATAGATAGCCATAAATAAATAAATAGATAGATTTTTTTTTAAAAGGCTACATGTCTTTTGGGAGGTATATCACAAACTACGGGGCTTAAAACAACAGGAACGTATTCTCTCCCCGTTCTGGAGGCCGGAAGTCCAAAATCAGGGAGTTAATAGAATTGGTTCCTCCCTTGGCTGTGAAGGACAGAATCTGTCCCATGCTCCTTCCCTGCCTTCTGTTGGTCGCTGGCAATCTTTGGAATCCCTTGTCTCTTTCCAAAGACCCTCTTTCCAAATAAGGCCACAGTCACAGGTTCTGAGGGTTAGGATTTCAACACATCTTTTGAGGGAGACAATTCTACCCACTCCAGGGAGGAAGTAGTCCCCTTAGGAGGGGAAAAGTCCTATCCTGATGTTTGCATTGCAAGTGATTTTAAAAATTGTTTTTTAACTGGACTTCAGGAAAAATAATAGGGGAGGTGGACGGAATTTATTGCTCCATAGGACTGAACAAGTGGAGGTGAAGCTGGCTTCAGGAATGGTTGGACCCAGGGTTCTATCTCCTCCCCTCTCTTACTCCACGCTTAGTATTTGCCTGTTTGACTTGAGGCTCAGGTCATCCATACAGTGGCCTCCGGAAGCCCTATCCTTGGCAGCTTCACAGCAAACAATCTCAGAGTAAAGACAGTAAGTGTCCTGACACTTTCACATAAAGTCCCTCAATTGACCCCTATTGGCTGACTGGAGTCACAAGCTGAACATAAGTCTGTCACCTGCAAGATGTAATGTTCAGGCCTCCATCACAGACATCTCCCTGTAGCTGGAGCCTGGGGGAGAGATTAGTGCCTTGCTGTTTCAGCAGCCAATCAACTTATAGTTTTTTTTTTTTTTCTGGGTTTTTGTTTTGTTCTGTTTTCTTTCTAATGGAGGCGTGGAAAAGTTCTAGGTTCAGTTGAAGTTTCTGATGAAGAAACACAACTGAGATTTCTTTCAGTGATAAAATCTACATATTTGTATTTCAAACAATGTAGCTAAAACGATGTAAATTCCTCCTTTTTTCCTTCTTTGGCTTAATGGATATCTTTTATTCAGTATGAAACCATTATACTCTATGGTCCACGTGTTAAGAATAAATGTACATTAAATCTCGGGTAAAAAACAAAAAAGTAGGGACTCAGAGTGAGAAAGGACAAACTTCAAAGGGAGAATCAAGATATTTTTGCTGTAAAAATGAATGTTGGTCCCGCAAAGCAATCGATCCCCTACTGGCTTTTCCTGGCTTCCTCACTTCTCCCGCCCACAATTCCATTCCCATGAGCTTTGCTTTCTGGACATTCAGGAAGACCCTGGAACCACATGTACAGGACCCCAGAAAATTGAGGTTCATCCTGAAGAAGAGGTAGCAAATCTCTTCACAAACCAGCTGTGTGGGTCCACCCTGGAAACCCACCCACCACTCTCTGGCTGGATCCCCATGAAAGAGTCCCATGGGCCAGCAGACCCTGTGTCCCCTCCTCTTTCCAGGACACCCAGACTTCGAATTTCTCACGGTGGTTTTTCCCTGATGTTCAATCTAGTCCGATCTGCCAGTTACGCTAATGGACTCAAAGCATGATGACCGACGTTTGTTTCATAAGTTTAAAAGCTTCTGTCTTGCTCTCCTTTGCTCCCCCTGCCTCCAGAGCATTTCATGGCACTTAAATGAATCTACTAAGTAGACAGTCAGTGTTTGCTAAATGAAAATTAACAGGGTGACCTTTTAAAAACATAATTCAAATCATGTCACTCCCCAGCTTAAAACCCTCCAATAGATGCCATAAATCCTAGAGTGAAACCTGGACTTTGTACCGTGGCCGACAGGTCCAGCGCGATGCAGTGCCGCCCATCACCCCACCCTCATTTCCCACTGCAGCCCCTCTTGCTTCACCAACTCCAGCCCCACTGGTTTCCTTCTGTCTATTCTTCTAACGAAAGACGCTTATCCCCACCTCGGAGATTTTGCCCTTTTTGCCTCTCCTTTCTGGAACTCTGTTCTCCCGTATTGTCACAGGCTTGACCCCTCCTTACCATTCAGGTCTCAGCTCATATGTCACATCCTCAGTGAGGCTTTCTCTGCCCACCTTAGAGTGGCCTCACACCCCCTCCCGTTCAAGTCCCCCTTCTCTTGTCATCCCATTTTACAGACTTTGTAGACAACTCTGGCATTGTCCTTTCCAAGTATTGCCTTTCTTGTTTGTTGTGTGTCTTCCCTAGCAGAATGTAAGTTCCAGAAGAGTAAGGATCTAGTCCTACCTGTCCTCTGCTGTGTACTCCATGACTAGAGCCATGCCTAGCAAGAGTCAGCAATCAGTGAACATTTGTCTGGAGGGATGGAGGGGTGGATGGATGGATGGATGGATGGATGATAGATGCTTGAATGGATGAACAAATGTTTGGATGGATGGATGGCTGTTTTAGATGGATGGATGGATGGATGGATGGATGGATGGATGGATGGATGGATTAGATACTTGAATGGATGGACAAATGTTTGGATGGATAGATGGATGGATGAATGTTTGAGTGAGTGGATGGATGGGCAGACAGACAATGAATGGTTTACAGAGCATGAGTGATGAGGGCATAGTCTGATAAATTAAGCTGGCCACCTAGTGGAAACCAGGAAACTGAACAATAATTTAGGAAACTACTATAATGTAGTTATGCTGCCTCATAGATGTGACACCAGCCTCTTCCCCTGGGCCAGTAGACAAGTCTTCAGATTCGATCACTTCAGGGGCGACAAATATAGGTTGATGCAACTCCTGCCCTCAAGAGGGGCAAAGGAGATAATACCTCTTCTCATCTCTTTCTATACAGACCTTGCTGGCTTACTGTCTCTGAGTGTAGCATGGTAAGAATTAAATATCCCCCCTCTTCCCAGATCAACCTGTGTGGACGTCTTCACTTTAGTCAGAATCCTGCCAGCTGTGCTCCAATCAGTACCTCCAAAGTCTACTGACAAATAGACATTTCTCTGGCTTTTTCATATCCCCAGGGAAGGGAGGGGTTTCCCTTCTTTGTCTAGAGCCCCCAAATACTTGGGCGTGTTTTAACACATGGAAGTTGTGGTAGAGACAGTCGTTCTCGGTACATTTCCCAGCCAGCCTTGCAGTTCAGTTGGGTCCACATGACTAGTTCTGGCAACGAGTGAACCGGGATGACAGGTCACTCCCAGAAGGGGCGGTCAGAAGCAAGTGTGAGCGAGCGCCCCATGCTCTCTCTTATCCTGCCTGTGTGACCGGGAAGACGTATGTTTTTTGTTTTGGGTTGTTTTTTTTTTAATTAAAATAGAGTTGATTTACAATGTTAATTTCTGCTGTACAGCAAAGTGATCCAGTTATACGTACATATATACATTCATCTTTTATATTCTTTTCCATTATGGTTTATCCCAGGATACTGAATATATAGCTCTGTGTGCTTTACAGTAGGACCTTGTTGTTTATCCATCCTAAATGTAATAGTTTGCATCTACCAACCCCAAACTCCCACTCCATCCATCCCCACCCCCCCCACCTTGGAAACCACAAGTCTGTTCTCTACGTCCATGAATCTGCTTCTGTTTCATAGATAGGTTTATTTCTGTCATATTTTATTTTATTGTTTTTTTATTATTTATTCTGTCATATTTTAGATTCCACGTATAAGTGATATCATACGGTATTTGGGGAAGACACACGTTGGCGTGTAGCACCACCAGTTGGAGAGAGCCTGGGACGGTCCCTGGGTGGCTTCAGGATGCTCGCGGCTCTGGAGAGGATCGGACCCTCCCAGGCTCTTCTTGATGAGAAACAGACCTTGATTCTGTCTCACTAACTGCTATACTGGCTTCTTTACAGCAGTACCTGCTCCCACCTGATGAACGCACAGTCGTCCAGTAGAAGCCGCTTGGTTTATGGAGTGGCTGGATTCCTGAGAGCCAACCTTCCTGTAAAGATGGGAACACAGAGGGAGGGGCCCCTGGATTCATGCCCGACTGGGTAATTTTTCCCCTTTAAGGACTGCATGACTCGGTTGCCAATGTCAGCTTGGCCCGAAGGAGCAGAACAAGCACAGCATCTTGAGAGGGAAGAGGTCTCCTGAGGTCTAATTGGGATTCTTACTACCAACTTGAATGATTGGGGACTTTCTTGCCAGTGCCTCATAGCTGGTGTGAGCCAATTAGGCAGCCGAGAACAGACCGTCTCTGCTTTGCTCTTTGCTATGTCGCCCAGGAGCCCAACGTTCCCCAAAGGCCTCTCTGCTGGCTGGGCCTCCCAGCTCCACTGGCGGCCCTGCTCCCAATCTACCCTTTGAAGCACGCGTATCGACATACAGATGCTGGTGCTATAGTTCCAAGGAGGCAAGTTCCACTCAGCCGTGCTTCCTGGCTCCCGTCCCGGCTCCCCTGACCCACCAAGCAGCTTAAGGTCAGGAAACAGCAGGACTGAACGTGGTTCCAACTGCCACTCCTGTGAGTGGCAGGTGTGGGCAGAAATCTGGGCTTGGACCTCAGTGTGGCCTCAGCTGCTGGGAAGAAAGCTCACCTTGCCTGAAGTCCTCTGTGTTCACTTGGTGTTTTTTTGGTTTGGGTTGGAGACTTTAGGATTCTCTACATAAGTTATCAAGCCATCAAATAGCAAATAGTGACAGTGTTACCTCCTCCCTTCCAGTATGGTACCATTTATATCTTTCTTTTATAACATCTTTATTGGAGTATAATTGCTTTACAATGGTGTGTTAGTTTCTGCTTTATAACGAAGTGAATCGGTTATTCATATGCATATATCCCCATATCACCTCCCTCTTGCGTCTCCCTCCCTCCCACCCTCTCTATCCCACCCCTCTAGGTGGTCACAAAGCACCGAGCTGATCTCCCTGTGCTATGTGGCTGCTTCCCACTAGCTAGCTATTTTACGTTTGGTAGTGTATATCTGTCCATACCACTGTCTCACTTTGTCCCAGCTTACCCTTCCCCCTCCCCATGCCCTCAAGTCCATTCTCTAGTAGGTCTGCGTCTTTATTCCTGTCTTGCCCTAGGTTCTTCATGATCTTTTTTTTTTTTTTTTAGATTCCATATATATGTGTTAACATACGTATTTGTTTTTCTCTTTCTGACTTACTTCACTCTGTATGACAGACTCTAGGTCCATCTCCCTCACTACAAATAACTCAATTTTGTTTCTTTTTATGGCTGAGGAATATTCCATTGTATATATGTGCCAGATCTTCTTTATCCATTCATCTGTTGATGGACACTTAGGTTGCTTCCATGTCCTGGCTATTGTAAATAGAGCTGCAATGAACATTGTGGTACATGTCTCTTTTTGAATTATGGTTTTCTCAGGGTATATGCCCAGTAATGGGATTGCTGGGTCATATGGTAGTTCTATTTGTAGTTTTTTAAAGAACCTCCATACTGTTCTCCATAGTGGCTGTATCAATTCACATTCCCACCAACAGTGCAAGAGGGTTCCCTTTTCTCCACACCCTCTCCAGCATTTATTGTTTCTAGATTTTTTGATGATGGCCATTCTGACCGGTGTGAGATGATATCTCATTGTAGTTTTGATTTTCATTTCTCTAATGATTAATGATGTTGAGCATCCTTTCATGTGTTTGTTGGCAGTCGGTATATCTTCTTTGGAGAAATGTCTATTTAGGTCTTCTGCCCATTTTTGGATTGGGTTGTTTGTTTTTTTGATATTGAGCTGCGTGAGCTGCTTGTAAGTTTCTGAGGCTCCTGAGGTCAGAGATGGGCAAAGAATGCTCTCCTTAAACAACAGCTCTGGCTCGCACCACTGGATCCGGGATGCTCTGCATTACTGAGCCATTCAACCGAGATCTGATTTAATGCAGCCCTTGGCTCAGTGCGCTCGGCAGAGGGATCCTCGGGAGAAGCACTCAGTGGAATGCTGTCGGGAAGACCAATGCTGAATGCTGGGGAGGGGTGATGAGTAGAGGTTGGGTGCAGAGGATGGCCGCTGGTCCCAGACACTGGTGCCTCCGATGATGAATCAGCCTCTAGGTGCAGGTTTCAAGGAGATCCGTTCTTGTATGGAGCCAGTTTGGAGTTATTTAGGTACCTGGCCAAGCGCTCCCCCCACAAAGAAAGATTCTCTCTCCAAAGTACACTAGGCGATTTATCCCACAACTGGACCTGCACATTTGCCCAAAGACAGATGTAGGCCTAAGGATATTTCTTGCAGAGCTCTTTTTAATGACAGAACCCTGGAAACAATCTAAATGTCCATAAACAGGGAACTGGCTACAGAGTCCATGGGGCTCCTCTGGGTCTCTGGGTTATAACCAGCTCTCAGGCCCCAAGGGCTCAGTACAGGCTTCCAAGGCCTTTTCTCAACCCATAAGTGTCTCCAAGCTTCTGGGACAGTATACTCTACTGGTGTGAGGCATTGACTGCAAAAAGAGGCTCCAATCCTTTTCCCTGTGGGTCACACCATCTGCAACATGACTCTGAAGTGCCTCCTGTTAAGAGGTAGAGTGTATTTCCCCACCCTTTGGATGTGAGCTAGTCTTGTCACCTGCTTTAGCCCACAAAGTATGGTGGAAGTGACACTGTGCCTTTTCCACACCTAGGTCTCAAGAGACCTGCTGCACCTCACTCTTTGGAGCTCGCTGCCTCCCTGTCAACAAGCCTGGGGTAGCCTGCCAGATAATGAGTCATGTAGGGCATCAAAGGAAATCCAGTCGTCCTGTCAAGTCCCCAGACACCCGAGAGTCCAGCCAAAATCAGGAAAATCGATCTAACAGTTGACTCACCAACTGACATAGGAACATCAGTAAGCCCAAGCAAGATCAGAAGAAATGTCCAGCCAATGCACAGACGCAGGAACTAAAGAAATATTTATTAATTTAAGCAATTGGATTTCTGTGCTTGGATGTTACGCAGCAATAGCCAACTGATACACGTTGGTAAGGCCATGATGGTTCTTTAGTCTCCAGAGTCAGTGTGGCTTCCTGTTGCCACATAGGATTCTATAGTTTCCATGGTTATAGGGGGTCCGTGGGATCTTCCCCGGACATATGAAGTCACCACAGGATCCCAGGAACCCCCTTCTATCATCATCGAAATAGGTGTCTCTGGGGAAGATGTTGGCCACAGTGCCACCACAGCCATCAAGGGGATGTTGTCACTGTGGGTGGCTCTGGAAAAGTCAATCTGGGTGTTGGCTGAGCTGCCCACCCCCCTGTTCACCAGCATGATGTCAACTCTAGAAGGACTGCCCACACCGTGTCTCACACCAGGGATAGCTCTATGCCGTGAAGTTTATGTAAAGCATACTGAAAGGAATGAAGGACGTCTTTATATAATATGGAACACTCCGTGTTCTATCATTAAGTCAAACATGCAGATATAAGGACTAGGGCTAGGTCACGCTTAATCAAAATCTATTATTACTGGAGCAATACATAAGAAACCAGTAACTAAACCCACACTTATATGGTCAATTAATCTATGTCAAAGGAGGCAAGAATATACAGTGGAAAAAGGACAACCTCTTTAATAAATGGTGTTGGGGGAAATGGATAGCTATATGCAAAAGAATCAAACTGGACTACTTCCTCACACCACACACAAAAATCAACACTATATATACACAATGGAATATTACTCAGCCATAAAAAAGAATGAAATATTGCCATTTGTGAAAACGTGGATGAATCTAGAGGGTATTATGCCGAGTGAAATGAGTCAGAGAAAGACAAATACCACAATCTCACTTATATGTGGAATCTAAAAAGCAAAACAAAAAACAGATGCATAGAAACAGAGAAAAAAGAGGTGGTTGCCAGAGGGGAGAGTGTGGGGGGCAAAACAGGTGAAGGGGATTAAGAGGTACAAACCTGTATTCATATATTAAATAAGTCATGGGGGTGTAATATACAGCATAAGGAATACGGTCAATAATATTGTAATAACTTTGTATGGGGACAGAGGGTCACTAGACGTATTGTGGTGATCATTTCATAATTATGCAAATATCAAATCATTGTACAGTACACCTGAAACTATATTTCAATTAAAAAATAAAAACAATAATAAATCTTAAAAACTAAGAAACTAGTAACTCTGTTTGACTCTGGAAAGAATCAGAGGACAAAAGGTGGAGTGGGAAGGATATTTGTTTTGTCTTCTTGACTTATTATTTATGCTAGAGAAGCAGTACAGCATGGTGGCTTAAGGCCTGGACTTGTGGCCAGAATGCCTGGGCTCAAATTCTGAGTTCCTTGGTACTTGCCCAAGATTGCACATCTCATAAGTAGCAGACCCAGGATATGAAATAAGACAGGCTACCTCCAGAGCCTGCATTCTTAATCCCTGTTCCATAGATACATGTGGCATGTATGTACACACATACACACAGTAACTCAAGGTGACAATCCCAACTTACATCTGTGTATGTCTGCTACAGATAAGACTCACTTTAGGGGACTTCCCTGGCGGTCCAGTGGTTAAGACTTCACCTTCCATTGCAGGGAGTGTGGGTTTGATCCCTTATCGGGGAGCTAAGATCCCACATGCCTCACGGCCAAAAAACCAAACAGACATAAAACAGAAACAATATTGTAACAAATTCAATAAAGACTTTAAAAATGGTCCACATCAAAAAAAAAATCGTTAAAAAAAAAGACTCACTTTAATTCCTTCATTTTCTACTTTTGTTTTCAAGGCATTCAGCTGTCCCAGTGAGACCAAAACTTCTCAGTGATTCAGTGGAATTCACCTTAGCTGAGCACAATGCATGTTCCTTGTGATTTATATCTGCAGATGAAATGTCCTGTGTGAAACGTTATCATATTAATTGCAGCTTCTCAATCTGTTAACTGGGCTGCGCTGGCAATCATGCATTTATGACACCAAGGCTGAGCCCAGAACTCACTCAACTTGGTCATTATCTCAAGGTAATGATAAGTAGACCTGTCCATGGTGCTTATCAACCCAGTGGAGAATAAAGAATAAAAATATGTGCTCATCTAGATGCAAGACCTGGACGGTAACTGGGAGACATTGAGAGTAACTGGGTTGTATTTCCAAATCTGCAAGATTAGAGGGAGGTTGGCCAAGCCAGAAAAGCTATACCTGGAGAAAAGGTAGCCGGGTAAAGCTTAAGTAATCCCATGAAGAACAGAGGCTGAAGCTTGGGGTGGGAGCGGCAAGGAGTAACTTGATGCATAAACCTTACACAAGTTCCGAATTCTGCAGTCAACACAAAGGGTAAATCGTTATTAACGGATTCCAGAGGTCTGGGCTGGGTGATAATCAGCAAAGGCTCCTCCTTCCCCAAGAGAGATGCTGGCAGTGGTCTGTCAGCATTGTAGGAAGCCCCAAGGAAAGCGTACCAAGCCTCCTGCATCCCCAGCTGTGCTGCTGTGAAATTACCCCCAAACCACCTTTCCTGATTTCAGAGATGACTCTGAGTAACCAGAGCTCCTAACTCTCACATGCCATTTGGAGTAAAATTCTAGGCATTTTTGCTGTGCTGTCTGTCCACTGACGGTATGAAAATGACAAAGTAACACGTGTGCAATGCCTTCATGTGTCTACATAATGATGTCCTTGGATAGAGGAATATTAATTCTACAGGGTTTGAGAGGGGCAGGTACAGGAAGCTTAGCCGGGATCTATACAGAGGGCACACGGCTGACAGATAATTGCCCAGAGCAGCAAATACCACCTCCCTTATATCCAGATTAATAATATTTCTAGCCTACTGTGCTATCTAAGTGATGTGATACCACTGGCAATAGTGATGGGAAATTGCTCTCAGGTACCTTGTTTGGAGAGGATGCAGAGAGAACCCACAGGAGCATCAAAATAAACCTTGTCCACCAAAGAAGTCACTATTCTTGTGACCACAGTAAGAGGCTTTCCTGACCTGCCTCATTGTTTGGCATTATCTTGGGTGTGGGCAGTTTTACCGTTCAAGAGAGGCAATGGAATATCCTTAACAGGCAAGAACTAGACCCAGACTCCCTGGGTTCAACTTCTGGCCCTTCCACTTTTTACTTTGATGCACTTAAGTAATTGATCATCTCTCACCTTTCATTTTCTAATCTGTAAAATGGAAATAACAGTGAACTCCCATAAAATATAATTGTGAGCACTGAGCTAATAGGTACAAACTACTTAGAACCATTTCTGACACAGCAAGAGTTTAATGAGTGTTTGGCATACTGTCTTCTTATCTTCAGCCCCAGGGTGTTTTAAAAATACCTCACCTCTCTTTCCCTGTGGCAAAAAAAATGGCATTTTCTTCTAAGAAGCTTATTTAAGATGGTCAGTTTTCTTGGTGGCAAGCAACGGAAATTGACCCATTATTGGAAAGATACAAGAGACAGGGATAAAATCCTGGGAAATGAGCAGGGACCAAGGGGACTGCAGAGACCCAGATATTGGAAACCACGGCAAAGGTGACAAAAGCCACTTAATGTCCCGGCCACAGGTGTGACCTCCTATATCCCCTACCTCCCTGTACCTGTTACTCAAGAATCAGAATCTTGGAGAAAGAATCAGGTTGGCCAAGTCCAGGCCACGTGCTGACCCCTCGCTGTCAGAGACAGAATCTTACTCCTTCAGCTTCTACAACAGAGAACAGTGAGGGCTTCCCTAAAGGGATCACCGGTGTTGCACAATCAAAAGGTGACAAAGGTCCACCCCAAAGGGAGCCGCTAATTTCTGAGTAATGTTCCCTCAGAAGACAGAGGGGGTCCCACCAATAGATCCAGAAGAGTTAAAACCCAAGAACCCATGCAGTAACATGAATGGACCTAGAGATGATCATACCAAGCGAAGTAAGTCAGACAAAGACAAATATCATATGACATCATATGTGGAATATAAAATACGACACAAATCGACGTATCCACGAAACAGAAACAGACTCACACACACAGAGAACAGACTTGTGGTTGCCAAGGAGCAGTGGGGTGGGAGAGGGATGGATTGGGAATTTGGGATTAGCAGATGCAAACTAGTATATATAGAATGGATAAACAACAAGGTCCTACTGTAGAGCACAGGGAACTATATTCAATACCCTGTGATAAACCATAATGGAAAAGAATATGAAAAAGAATATATATGGATAAGAGTCACTTTGCTGTACAGCAGAAATTAACACCACATTGTAATCAACTATACTTCAATAAAACTAAAAAAAACAAAAAAAACCCAAAAAAACCAAGAACCCGTCTGGGCTATTTGATGGAACCTAAAGCAAAAACTTGGGCTCAAAGGGGCTGTAACTCTCATTCTCCCCTCCCCTCCTGTTTCTTCCCAGTTCGTGGACGCAAAGAATTACTGAAATTAAATACAGCAATTGAAGCTGCCTATTGTCTCCTGGTCTGTAATACATCACAGTGGCACCTTTACATTCAGCTATCCATCTGAATGGCCTCTGGTGTGTGGTTCACACAATGGTTATTGTTGTGAAAAGAGACCCAGGAATACACTCTTGCATTATTCACTTCATTTATTTTGATACAATATTTGGAGCTACTTCATTAAATTTGCTTAAAGTGTCCTGTCATTTTTCCGTCTGCCAGTGTCTGTTGCACACAGATAATATAACACACAGAGGGTGAAAAAAGTTTCCTTGGAAAGGAATAGAAATTATTTAACGTGATTTATAGATTGGCCTGAGCGTTTGTCTTTTCTCCCCTCAAAGGCTTCAAAGAGCATGAAACATTTCATTAGTAAACATACCAGTGATTTGGTTTCTAAATGGCTGAGACATTAAGCTGTTATTTTGTTTTGTTTTGTTTGGAGGGGAAGGTTTCTCTGTGTAAAGCTAGCTCTGACAGCAGAGATGCTAAACAGGCACTAGTGCGTGTACTTTCAACTTTTATCCACGTGAGAGACCGAAATCTCCAACTTCTAGGCGATCTTGCTGTTCAATCTAAGGGAACAGCCGGATTCTGAGTCGCCGCCTCATTCAGGGCACGTAGCTTTTCTACAATTAATGACTTGGTTACCCGTAGCTGAGAGATGCTAGGTGAACCAGACCTTAAGAAACTTGTTGAGTTCAACTGGATTTAAAAGTCCCTTGCCCCAGTTTTACAGTGGGAACCCTGAGACCCCAGGTAAAACAACAAGACCTGAATGAAGATGAGTCGAAATGACAGAATGTCAGAATTCCTAACCCAGGGCTCATCCTGTTAGACATACAGGCTCCAAAATTATCCAGAGATGAATACACAGAGAAGGAAGACAGTGCAAACAAGAAACCAGTATGTGTTTCTTTTTACTTCCCCAGCGTTCAGGAGAGGGAAAAAGTTCTGTAAGGGTGCAGTTGTGTGTACCTGCAGTGGGGCATCAGGGGCTGGGCCCCTGCAGGTGTGTATAGCCAGGTCCACTCTGATTGGTCAGGGTTCGTACTAGTTATTAAATATTTTGAATACAACCACTACGTCCATCAAGAGAGGATCAGTTAAAAGAGGGCATAGTGAAAAGATGCTCAACAACAGTAATTATTAGAGAAAGGCAAACAAAACTACAGTGAGGTATCACCTCACACCGGTCAGAATGGCCATCGTTAAAAAGTCTACGGAGGGCGGAGTCAAGATGGCGGTGTGGAAAGACGCAGACTTAGTGTCTCCCGACAAGTAGGGCGCCTGCCGGCCGCTGGTGGGGGATTCTGACACCCAAGGAAATGGGAGGCCTATCTACACAAATGAACCTATCTACGAAACAGAAACAAACACACAGACATAGAGAACAGACTTGTGGTTGCCAAGGGGGTGGGGAGGGAGAGGGTTGGACTGGGAGTTTGGGGCTGGTAGATGCAAACTATTGCATTTAGAATAGATAAAAAACAAGGTCCTACTGTATGGCACAAGGAACTATATCCAATCTCCTGGGATAAACCATAATGGAAAAGAATATTAAAAAAAAAAGAACATATATAGGTGTATAACTGAGTCACTTTGATGTACAGCAGAAATTAACACAACACTGTAAATCAACTATACTTCAATTAAAAAATAAATAAAATTAAATTTAAAATGAGGGTATATAGTATAATGCCTTACTGTAGTACTTACATGTTTCCTGTTTGTATAATACCTTACTGTACTATCTACTCCAAAATGATTTGAAGATTAGTGAGAAACTGAGGAATAGAAATGAACATATAACAATTATTCCTTAAGAAGGAAGTTACAAGACAGTTTTTCTAAAGCAGGTGAAACTGGAATTAAGCAATATATATATATATACACATATATATATATACCTAGATGTCCACATTTTTAGGTTCAGTTCACATTAATAAGGACATTAAATAAAGAGATTCTTTGGTCACATAAAAGAGCTGATTTTCACTATCCTTTCTCCCTAAGCACCAATGTTGTCTTTTGTAGTAATTTATTGTCTTTTCTTTGGTAATGTCTTCTCATAATATAAAAGATGTAGAAATCAAAAAAGAAGGGCAAAATCAAAGGAATGTGAGAACTCTGTACATTGCTGCAATGATTTTTAATTTGCTCAAATGTTTTTCTATGAAGCTTGCAAAAAACATTTTTCTAAATTGTGAATGCCAGAATAAAGCACCTCGACTTGCTACAGCAAGTTTTAGAGAGAAAAAGTTGGTATTATTAATTTTAAAGTTTGTATTGAAAAGTTGCCTTTTGAAAGGCATTGCATTATGTCCGAAGAATTTAAAAATTAAAAAAAAATAAAAGAGGGCATGGTGGTCATGTGTTGTTTTGCTGTTTTGGTATCACCCTGAATTCGGTGACAGCATTGCCAATTTCCTTTGGAGGAGCTACGTTTCCCCTAACAGATGCAGTCTGGTGGAGCTGTCAATCAAGATGCCTGGATCTCCTCCACTCAAAGGATGTCCACCTAGGTGCCCCTAGTTTCTGCACCCTACGCATGTTGTGATCCCTTGGTCCTTTCCTGTCCTTTTTTTTTTTTTTTTTAAAGAAGATGTTGGGGGTAGGAGTTTATTAATTAATTTATTTATTTTTGCTGTGTTGGGTCTTCGTTTCTGTGCGAGGGCTTTCTCTAGTTGTGGCAAGCGGGGGCCACTCTTCATCGCGGTGCGCGGGCCTCTCACTATGGCGGCCTCTCTTGTGGCGGAGCACAGGCTCCAGACGCTCAGGCTCAGTAATTGTGGCTCACGGGCCCAGTTGCTCCGCGGCATGTGGGACCTTCCCAGACCAGGGCTCGAACCCGTGTCCCCTGCATTAGCAGGCAGATTCTCAACCACTGCGCCACCAGGGAAGCCCCTTTCCTGTCCATTTTAAGTCTAGTTTTCAGCCTAATTGCCTTTTTTAAAAAAAATCTATAATTATCTTTTTTATTATTTTTTAATTTAATTTTTATTTTATATCTGGGTATAGTTGATTTACAATGTTGTGTTAATTTCAAGTGTACAGCAAAGTGCTTCAGTTATAAATATACATAGACCCACTCTTTTTTAGATCCTTTCCCCATATAGGTTATTACAGAGTACTGAGTAGAGCTCCCTGTGCTATACAGCAGGTCCTTGTTGATTATCTACTTTATATCTAGTAGTGTGTATACGTTAATCCCAAACTCCTCATTTATCACCCCCCCAGTTTTTATTTTGTAAGATACCCATAAAAGCTGTTTCTCCTTAAACTAGTCAAAATCAAAAAAGACAGAGATATATTTGTATGTATGACTGAATCACTTTGCTGTACACCTGAAACTAACACAACACTGTAAATCAACTATACTCCAATACAAATCAAAAAAAAAAAGAAAGCAAGAAAGCTGACCCAAGGGAAAACAATTAGTCAAAATTAATTTCTGTCGCTAGCAACCAAAGAATACTGGATGAACCCCCCAAAATGAGTCCCCTAATCTTATAGAGATGATATAAATCAATCCATGAGGTTATAACAAGAAGTCACACTCCACAGATGGAATTAGCTGTCTGCAGGGATGCTTCCCTGAAGCAAATCTTCCTGAAAGTATAGCTTGGAGACAAGCTATTTATTGATGAGATTAAAGTGCCTGCTAATATGTCGTCAGGAAGCATCGACTAGGGAGAAAATTCTGCAACCGTGAGACTTAAGACCTTATAAAAAGCCTGTTGAACATAAAATATTTACTGTGACCAGTGTGAACCTCAGAAAAGAGCGGTCTTAGACCAAACAGGATGGGGGAAGAGTTTTTTCTGCTGCAGAGAAAGCTCCTTACCAATCAATACTTTATCCGGAGGCATCTGGAAAAGACACACCCTAGTTTTGCTGGTGAATTATAACAATGAGCCTTTAACAAAAGAATGAGCATGCGCGGGACAATTCTCCTGTCCCCTTTCCACAGAGCGGGGAGAAACGCATTTGACTCTGCCACTTTCAAAGAGCCCCTTCTCCAAAGAAGATACACAGATGGCCAACAAACACATGAAAGGATGCTCAACACCACTAATCATTAGAGAAATGCAAATCGAAACTACAATGAGGTATCATCTCACACTGGTCAGAATGGCCATCATCAAAAAATCTAGAAACAATAAATGCTGGAGAGGGTGTGGAGAAAAGGGAACACTCTTGCACTGTTGGTGGGAATGTGAATTGATACAGCCACTATGGAGAACAGTATGGAGGTTCCTTAAAAAACTAAAAATAGAACTACCATATGACCCAGCAATCCCACTCCTGGGCATATACCCTGAGAAAACCATAATTCAAAAAGAGTCATGTACCAAAATGTTCATTGCAGCTCTGTTTACAATAGCCAGGACATGGAAGCAACCTAAGTGTCCATCAACAGATGAATGGATAAAGAAGATGTGGCACATATATACAATGGAATATTACTCAGCCATAAAAAGAAACGAAATTGAGTTATTTGTACTGAGGTGGATGGACCTAGAGTCTGTTATACAGAGTGAAGTAAGTCAGAAAGAAAAAAACAAATACCATATGCTAACACATATATATGGAATCTAAGAAAAAAAAAGTCATGAAGAATCTAGGGGCAAGACAGGAATAAAGACACAGACCTACTAGAGAATGGACTTGAGGATATGGGGAGGGGGAAGGGTAAGCTGTGACAAAGTGAGAGAGTGGCATGGACATATATACACTACCAAATGTAAAATAGATAGCTAGTGGGAAGCAGCCACATAACACAGGGAGATCAGCTCGGTGCTTTGTGACCACCTAGAGGGGTGGGATAGGGAGGGTGGGATGGAGGGAGACGCAAGAGGGAAGAGATATGGGAACATATGTATATGCATAGCTGATTCACTTTGTTATAAAGCAGAAACTAACACACCATTGTAAAGCAATTATACTCCAATAAAGATGTTAAAAAACAAAAAAGGGCCCCAGGGCGAGCCCCTCGCCCAGCATCCGGCAGCAGCATAGATTTCCAGGGTGACACAGTGGGAAGCTTCCTAGCCAGGAGAAGCCTCCACTTTTCCATTCTAATCGCTCCGTGGACCACTCCTGCGTCAGAAGGGCCCCTCGCTGAGTTATCGCAGGGATGTTAAGCCGCCCGTGCTCACATGGGTGCAAAGAGCTGGGGGCTGGAGAAGCATCACCCACAGACGCGTCAGCCAGATCCGGGACCACCCTCCCACGCACCCCCGCCCCCGGTCTGCTTCAGGGAAACCCAGGCACCGCAGCTTTGCAGCCCAGACCACATAGCCATGAGGGGCCCGAGGATGCGTCTGGGGCTCTGGAGTGTCAGGAAAGAGAGCGTAGATTTACTGCAGTTCCCCTGCCTCAGCCCTGCCCTTGATTCAGAGGTAGACCCTGAGGAATCAGGGCTCCTGCTAGGATCACCAGGCGCCCACTCGTCCTGAAGACTCAGATGCTCCGGGGGGCCGGGCCAACAGTGCCAGCGGTGGTGAGGCAGGCCAGACACCCCCAGGGAAACGCAGCACCTCGGCCAGCTGCTGCCAGAGAAATTGAGTCTGGTGTCGCCAGACTTTCTGATGCGGGGCGGGGGGTGATGAGAGGGAGTGGCAAAGAATCTAGAAATCAGGATTTGACGTAAGCCCTCCAACATTTTATGAGTGGCTCAGTTTTAAAAAACATTCCGAAACCCGCACCAAGTTGAACTGTGGTCCAGATGTGAGCTCTACCTTCCAATGAAACTTCTCAACTGTAATAATGACAGATGACATTAATGTGGCACCAACTGCATGCCCAGCCCCGGTGCTTGGAGCTTATGTCACTTAATTTTCTGGCAGCTCCACAAGGTGCTTAGCCGTCCCTTCATTCCTTTTGTTTGTATTCGTACTCACCGTTTTATTTATTCTTAACCTTTTTTCAATTAAATGTTGAGGTTTCAACTAATAAACTACTTTTTTTAAATTGAAGCACAGTTGATGTACAATATTATACAATTACAGGTGTACGAGGATTCATTCATCTTCCACGTCTCCTTCGAGCGCCCTCTGCTGGCCGGGCAGCGTTAGCGGTGTGGGACCCCGCACAGAGCTCTCGTTCGTTGTAAGGGGTGGAGATGGGGGCTGAGAGTGAGCGAGGAAAGCAGTAAATGGACTGTGGGTCATTTCAGACACCGACACGTGCCGTGAAGAGGATAAACCTGGTGATACAGTGAAGTCCTGAGAGTCTCTTTGGAGAAGGTGGACCACGAGGTCTCGGTACAGGATGTGACCCTGGAGCCAGCCTTCTGAGCACGGGGCGGGGGGCTGGTTATCGCAGGAGAGAGGACCACAGGGGCCAAGGGGGAGCATGCCCGAGGGACAGGAGGAAGGCCAGAGGGGCTAAGGAGAGAGGGCAGGGAGGACCCTGAGCGCGCAGTGCCAGGAGATGAAACTGGAGTCATGGGTGGGGTCACATGGCGGGGACCTCGGTGGCTGTGATACAGGAAGTGGGTTTTGATTCTCTGAGCAACGAGAAGCTCTTAGGTGGGTCAGGATCTTGTTTGCAACGTGCACAAGATGGCTCTGAGTGCTGTGTGCAGCGTGGGCTGGCGAGGGGTGAAGGAGCACGGAACCATTGGGAGAAAGAGGCATTTCCCATCCCCCCTCCACCCCCCTTACAGGTGAAGAATACAGGCAGCGCTTCTGGAATGTGCTGGTCTCCAGACAAGGTACAAAGAAAACTTAAAACAAACTTCAAAACACCCACCTGAAAGGACCAGCTGGCACCCATGTGCTACCAGCTGTGACTTGTGGAGACCAGCTTGTGGGGGGGGGGGAGAGGGAGAGGGAGAGGGGGAGAGAGAGAGAGAGAGAGAGAGAGAGAGAGAGAGAGAGAGAGAGAGTGTGTGTGTGTGTGTGTGCGCGCACGCCTACTCTTTCACCCAAAGTCTGAAGTTCAAATGTGAGCCATATGTCTTCCCCTGATCTGAGTATCATCACAGACCAACACACTTCAATTACCCAGTTTGTCATTCACTGACTGAAAAAATGTCACATCTCTCAAAAACAAAAATGACCTTTGAGTGGATTTTCTGACTCTTAGTGGGAGAGAGGAGCTGTGAAAAATAGCCTGTCTCAGGATCCACAGGGCTCCCTGGCAAAGCAGATGCAAGCAGCTAGCCGGGGCTGGGGGCAGGGGCAGCTTTGGGGGCTGGCTCACATCTTTCTTTGTGCAAAGCTGTCAGCCAGATTGGTGGTCAGCTGCTGTGATGAGGGGCTTCCTAACCTAGAAAAGTCCTCAAACTCAAATTATCCTCCCCACCATCTAGGTAGCTGGACGCCAGAAATCCCTGCAGTTGACATTGCTTTAAGTTAAGATGCTTCAGGTCCTAAGCAGATGCAAATGTGTTCCCAGGGAAGAGTGATGTTAATCCATTATTTTTGACATGATTCAGTAAGATTGGCTGTTATTACTTTGCAAGCCTTGGAGAGGTGGCACACAGGACGGGTAAGTTTTCACAGGGGATGGGGAAGGAAGCAGGAAGGGAATGGCTTTGCTGAGGTCCCTAGTTACAAATGAGCATATAATGTTCCGGAAATAATGAAAGAGCTTTGCTGAAAAACTAATGATTTAGAAGAACCCCAAAGTAAAGTAGAGACAATTAAATTCAGATTCATCAACACTTGTTCAGTAAGAGAAATAAGAAGCTGTGTGTGCTGCTTTTCAGCATGGTGCCTTTGTAAGGGATCAGCAAGAAGGATTTTGAAGAATTGAAAGCAGAGACTCAGTTATTTATATACCCACGTTCCTAGAAGCATTATTCACAATATTCAAAAGGCAGAAACAACCCAAGTGTCTATCAAGAGATGAGTGGATAAACAAATATGGTGTGTATCTACAACAGAACACTATTCAGCCATTAAAAGGAATGAAGGGTAATTCCCTGGTGGTCCAGTGGTTAGGACTCGGCGCTTTCACTGCTGAAGACCCAGGTTCAATCCCTGGCTGGGGAACTAAGATCCTGCAAGCCAAGTGGCACGGGCAAAAAACAAAAACAAACAAACAAAAAAGGAATGAAAATTTGATATCATGCTACAACATAGGTGGACCTTGAAAACATTATGCTTGGTAGAATAAGCCAGATACAGAAGGACAAACATTGTATCATTCCATTTACACAAGGTACCTAGAACAGGCAAATTCATAGAGACAGAGAGTAGAATAAAAGTTACTGGGGATGCAGGGGAGGAGTGGAGAGTTACTGTTTAATGGGTTCAGAGTTTTTGTTGGGAACGATGAAACGTTTTGGGTATAGAGAGTGCATGAAGTTGAGCACTTGTGAATGGTTAAATAATAAATATTATGCTATGCGTATTTTATCACAATTTTTAAAAAATTAACAGAATGAGATGAGATGAAAATTTTTTAAAAGAATGGTTTTGACTCCATTTCTTTCAGTCAGAGTTCTTTAGTGTAAGTAGCAGAAACTAATTGGGGCTGCTTTTTAAAAAAATTATTAATTAATTAATTAATTATATTTGTGGCTGCCTTGGGTCTTCATTGCTGCACGCGGGCTTCCTCTAGTTGCAGCGAGCAGGGGCTACTCTTCGTTGTGGTGTGTGGGCTTCTCATTGCGGTGGCTTCTCTTGTCATGGAGCACGGGCTCTAGGTGCGTGGGCTCAGTAGTTGTGGCTCGCAGGCTCTAGAGCGCAGGCTCAGTAGTTGTGGTGCACGGGCTTAGTTGCTCCACGGCATGTGGGATCTTCCCGGACCAGGGCTCGAACCCATGTCCCCTGCATTGGCAGGCGGATTCTTAACCACTGCGCCACCAAGGGGAGTCCCTGCTTTTTTTTTTCTTCTTTTTTTTCTTTAATGGAGGAATAATAAAGTCCAAAGACTGAGCAGCCAAAAATATTTCTTGGAATGGTCTCATTTGGTGCATCCAGTTGCCACAGTTTATACCTGTATATACTTGTCTCCTGACATCTGTCACAGTCCATAGATTTCCCCACCCAGACGGCACCCCAGGCAGACATGGCACAACTTCTTTCTGAATAGTTTTCAGCAGCCTTCGGTTGTGGTGACATCTCAAAGGGAAAGAATACTTTGGGACAGTCATTTCTAAATTTTAACCCAGGGCTTGGAGACTGCATGCTTGCTGAGTACTCCAGATCTGCTTGTGTTTCAGAACATGCATTTGCCATTTCTGTCTTGCAGGAAACTTTTAGGGCCCTGGCTCTCACGGGTATGACTTGCACTTGACCACGGATTTGTAAATTCGTTCGCAACCTATTGTACTTATTAGATCACTTTCCATTCTGCCTGAATTCACACCGAAACTGGTTGCTGATACTAAGAAACTTGGGACTATTTGCTTCTGTATTCGAGAAATAAAGGGATATGTTTCTGTATTTCAGAAACAAAATAGATATCAGAAGATAGAAGCCCCAAGGCAGGCTGTGTGAAGGATTTCCTGTGTGACCTCAGGCAAGTCACTTTACCCCTCTGAGCCTGTCAGTCAAATGAGGAGTTTGCCATCTCTGATTGTAACCTTAAGAATGTTCCCTACAACGATTCCCTTTCCTAACTGTCCCCTGGGCATATCATGCTTCCCCTCCAAAGTTATAGTTTTTCTCCACCATCTGCTCCTTGCTGATGAAAGCAATGACTTGCCATCGAGGGAAACGACCTCTTGTATCATCTCAAAAACCTCAGACAAAATAATTTAGAATGTCCATTGCACAGATGAGGACGACGAGGCACAGAAAGGTTAGGTAACCTGTCCCAGGTCAGGCACTTAGAGATGTCGAGGCTGGGGCTCAAACATCAGTTTACCATCTTCTTAACCTGCGGTCCCTGCTTCCTCCAAGGACGGGGGGCCGCTGGGTTGAGTTCCTCCTGGTTCGGGCCATAAAGTGTCTCCTGACTGGTCACGGTCACTCCTCAGTCCTCCCGTCTCCTGTTGTTGCTTTTGCCAAAGGGATGTGCTACAGCCTCCAGTTCCTAAAATCGCAGGACAGTGGCGACATTTACTCAGTTCCTGCTCCAGGCCAGGGAAGGTACGAAGGGTTCTCACCCTCACACACCCACAGCTCCGAAATCCAAAAAGTAAATCTCAAAATCCAGGAACGTTTTTCATAGGTTTGCAGCAAAACTCTGTGCGGGTCAAATAATGAGGAACTCTGTAAAGTGCTTATTTAGCACATTTACATAACTCTTGTACGCGTTTTGCTGCATAAGTATTAAACAATTTTATTATGGGGTGCTCCCCCAGGGGTGGGCAACACCGAGTATGTTACTATATATACACCTATCTAACTGTATAGACACTACACTGATTCTCTGCCTCTGTCTGTCTGTCTGTCTGTCTGTCTCTATATATATACACGCTCTCTCTCTCTATGTATAGATAAATCAAAAGACAAAGGGAGAGAGAGAGAGGGAATGTATACGCCATACATAGAGAGATATTAATTTATATTAGGGGAGAGAGAAAAAGGGTGTATGTAGTAAATATAAAAATATATCAGTATATAGTCATATAATATATAACATAAATATTCTCTATCTTTATATATTCTCTCTATATAAATATTTTACATATTATTCCATATTGTATTATATATCTATATTATATATTAGAGAGTGTACATAGTGTATATCTGTATACACAGATAGGCAGGCAAATAGATAGGTAAAGATGGATGACTATAGATGTATAGATGGATGGATGGTAGACAGAATAGATAGATAAGACAGATAGATAATAAAGACAGAGTGTGTGTGTGTGTGTGTGTGTGTGTGTGTGTGTGTGTGTGAAACTCGGAAATTTCTAAACCTTGAAGCTCAACTGCGCACCGAAGGATTTGGACGAAGGACTGTGCACCTGTGGGAGGCTGTATCGTTGTTTAAAATAGTCCCCCAGCTCCTCCGTTAAGGACCAGTCTCTGTGGGAGAATCATGACGTCAAGCATAACCACTGACTTGCTTTAGCCAATGGGATGTGAGAGGACGTGCCTTTCGTTACTTCCCAGAAGAAGTTCTAAGTGTTGTTGAATGGTCCTCACCCTTTTTCTTTTTCTTCGGCCACAAGAGTGGCGGCATCGCAGCTGGGAGCCATTCTATCGCGACAGACATAGGACGTGAGCCTGAAATGACCCTCAGTGGTTGCCAGTCTCTGAGATCTGAGGGTTATTTGCGACTGGGAAACGATCAGCCTCTGCTGGCCAGTCGAGGACTCACTTTGCAGGCTCCGCTTCGCACGTACGAGGTAACAGAGGGCCTGCCCACGGCCCCAGAGCTGGTCATTGGCGGTGCCTGACCTCACATCTGGGGGATCTGGCCCCCGACGGTACTCTCTTGACCCTCACAATCGACCTCCTCTCTCCCAGGCCATTTATTCCGACAGATGACTTCTCTCCTGGGGGATCCAAGTGCCCATGTTCTATTTCTCTTCAGACAGCCCCCAGTTTCTGAGAAAGCTCTCTTGCACGACCTCAGCTTTTTTTTTTTTTTTTTCTTTTCATTTCCACGGAAGCCAGCCTGTGTGCTGCCATCAGACCAGCAAGACCCCCGGGGTCTCATCAGAGCTGGTCTAACAAGGGAAGCTTTTCCACAGAGTGCTGATTGATTTTCTTCCCTCCTGAGGTGGGAGCTGTGTGGGTCGGAATAACTCACCCTGCTCTACTGATGACAAATTATGCCTCTTTGGCTCCCCAAAGGACAAGTGAGTCCCCAGTCCATAGGTAAAGGCTGCTGCAGGAATGTTCTGTCCCGAAGCCATAAACACAGCACCGAGTGTACCTTATTATCATGCGGGGGCGGAAGGCCAACTCCTGCTTTAACTGTAAACTCTCCTGATATCTCCAACGGAGATAATTATGGTGCTTATGGGAACTTTGGGCCTTGCTAAAAGTACTTTGCAATGTTTGCATGGCAAGGAAGGCACTAACAGGTGACCCAGGAAAGATTCTGGAGCCACAGCACTTACTACTTCATCAAGGAACCCTCCCGGCTGCCTGGCCGTCTCCCCCTTTGAAATGCCTTCCTTCCTCCTGTATCACGGTCCTCCTTGATCTCACACCCCTGCTTCTGACGCTAGCGAGCTTAGCTGAACTCAGTCCTACCCAGCAGTGAGAAGAAAGCAAGGAGAGAAAGCTGTTCAGTTCACTGACTGTGGCAGATGCCTGCTAAGGGTTCACCAAAACCCAAGTTCCTTTCCCCTTGGGGACACAGCTCAACTGAATTTCCCAGTGTCCCTTGCAGTGGAATAAAGCAAATGCCTGAGATTTGGTCAATGCAATGTGGGTGGAAATGATACCTGCCAATTAAGGTCTGGACCATAGAAAGCCTCTGGGTAGGCTCTCTCCCCATCCACCAGCCTAATGAAGAAGCCCTACAGGAGGACAGAGCCACAAGATGGAAAGAACCTGGGTTCCTGAGTCACCATGTGGAAGGATGCCCACTATACCCATGCCCCGAACTATTACATGAACAAGAAACAAACCGTGTTAGCCACTGCTGACATCAGTTAACTCAGCCTGACTAATACAAGAGCTCTGACCCAGTGTTTCCCCCTACTCAAATTCTAGGTTTCTCCAACTGGGTCATCCAGGAACCCCCTGAAAAGCCCGTGTTGAAGTACTACTCCTCTAAGCTAAGCCAGCTACACGGGATGTACTCCTACCTTACACACATCTTCCACCTGCTAATTCTATTCTGTACCCTTTCATTGCAATAAACTGTAACCGTGAGTATAACAGCGTTGATGAGTTCTGGGAGTTCTTCCAGTGAATCAAAACTTGAGGGTGGTCTTGAGGAACCCCCCAAACTGCAGGGAGGTAAAGTTATTCTAAGGAAAGACCCGGTATGGGAAAACCAGGTCTTTCATTAGAGACTTGAAAATGCCGTTTGTGAACAGGAAGTTCACAGGGGAAAAAAAATTACTCTCAAACATATGGGAAAAGGTTCAGCTTGACTCCATAGTATCACAAAGTATAGATTAGAAGCAGATTTGAGATATTATGTTTTAACCTAGCAGGCTGGCACAAATCCCAAAGCATGGCAACACACTGTGTTGGCGAGGCTGAGGGAAAGCAGACGCTCCTACGTAGATGGTGAAAGCGTAAACTGATACAAGCTCCATATGGATTAGTTTGGCAATGTTCATCAAAATTACAAATGCACATACCTTTGACCCATCTACTCTATCACTGTGAATATATCCCACCCACATATGTGCAAATGCAGGAATACATGTACACAAGAGTATTCACTGCTGCATTGCAAAAGATTGAATGGTGATAGCAAAAGATTGAAACCAGCCCATATGTCTATCAACAAGGAACTGGTTGGATAAATTACATTATACCATCCAATAAAGTATATAATCACACACCGTGCATCTGAAAAAAAAAAAAAAAGGAAGGAGAAAAATGTGTACTGATATAGACAGAGACACATTTCAGTGAAAAGAAAAAGCAAGTTACAGAACAGTATGTATAACAGACAACTATTTTTATGAAAAAGTGGGGAAAGTATGAATATATTTTGTATTTGCTTCTGCTTGCATAAAGATGCTCTGTAATAATACACAATTAATTAATGAAATAATGACCTGTTTGGGGTGAAAGGAGGAAGGGGAACAGGGATATTATTTTTGTACCATGTAAATGTTTTGCTAATTTAAGGGGTTAGATTTTAAAACAGAAAAATACTGCTTAGGGCTTCCCTGGTGACACAGTGGTTAGGAATCCGCTTGCCAGTTCAGGGAACATGGGTTCGATCCCTGGTCCGGGAAGATCCCACATGCCGCGGAGCCACTAAGTCCATGCACCACAACTACCGAGGCTGCACTCTAGAGCCTGAGAGCCACTACTGCTGGGCCTGTGAACCACAACTGCTGAAGCCCACGCACCTAGAGCCCATGCTCCACAACAAGAGAAGCCACGATAATGAGAAGCCCGCGCACCACAACGAAGAGCAGCCCCTGCTTGCCACAACTAGAGAAAGCCTGCGCGCAGCAACAAAGACCCAGTGCGGCCAAAAATAAATAAATAAATAAATTAACTAACTAGAAAAAACAGGAACCTACTGAATAGCACAGGGAACTCTATTCAATACTCTGTAGTGACCCAGATGGGAAAAGAATCTAAAAAAGAGTGGCTATATGTATGTAAATAACTGACTGACTTTGCTGGACAGCAGAAATGAACACAACAACACTGTAAATCAACTATAGTCCAATTTTAAAAATTTTAGAAAAATAAAAGAGGCAAGGATCTAGAAAAGAAATTTGGTTTAGAAATAAAAAAACTATTTGACTTGAAAAATAAATAAAGGGAGGCACAAGGAATCCATACGTTGCTAAAATTCATGGAACTCTACACAAAAAGGAAGCCAATTTTATTTTTGTCCATTTTTAAGAATTAAATTTATTTTAAACATCATCACTCTTGCACAAATGCTATCCCGACTACCCATGCACAATGAGAGGGAAGCTAGAGTGCCCTTTAAGGAGAGGAATTTCCTAGTCACAAGGTATCACATCTTTACTTTTAATATTTTCTGCCAAACTGCACTCCAAAGTAGCTATACCTGTGGGATTTTCTTAAGGGCAATGTAGCCCTAGAGATGCTTCCTACCATGGAGTCGATGGAAAACCTCCACACAGAATTGAAAATCCATATCCTAGGAATCTTACGATGTCCCCAGTCTATATTCCAAACCGCTGTCCTTTCTTTTCACTGGTGTAAATTCACAGCACAGGAACAGGGTGGGAGATAAAGCAGTAAAAGGGAACTCGAGCAGAAGTTTTAAAACTCACATACCTACAGGGAGCGGAAATTAATAAAGATCATAATGATAAGGACAGCAAACACTCACATAGCGCTTTCAAGGTGCCAAACACTGGACAAATCACTTCGCATGTCATAAGCTACTGGATTCTCACAACAAACCTGTATCGTAAGTTACCTTCATATTCCCATTTTACAGATGAGGAAACCGAGGCATAAAGAGATTGAGAAGTATACCTCCTATTTCAGCTAGAAAATGGCACATCCGGGGCTCAGTTCAAAGCAGTCTGGCTGCAGAAGGAGGACCTTAAACGTGTGCAGTCAGCCAGGAGCTAGAATCCTGACATTCCAGTGTGATCCAGTTTGGTTTTCAACACTCCTGCTGACCACAGGAGTCAGAACCAAGCGGCGAGGATGCAAGCACGCATCCCCCAGAAGCAGCAGCTGAGGGTCACCGCAGCACGCAGCATCAACAGATGTCTCATTTTCTGGAAAGAGGCCCAAATTGGGATTTCTTTATGAAATGTCCCAATTTTAAAGTATTGACTCAGTTTGGCTTTAAAAACGGTATAGATCACATTACTACCTCTGAGTTAGAACTAGTTAAGACAATATGATGCTTGAAAAGGTTGACCCTAACGTGGCCAGCATCTTTGTGATTCTTTTACATCCAGCCTGAAGAGCCCACCCAAGTTCACTCTGTTTTGTTTATCTATTATTGCATAACAAAACCACACCAAATGTCAGTGACTTGGAATGAAAATGGATGGCTTACTTTTTACTATTATGTATTGTTATTATTAATTGTAATATATGATACAGTTTATGAGTTATAATTTATTGTAATGATTTGTTAATTATTATAATTGTTGCTCCAGAATCTGTGGCCCGGCTGACCTAAGCCACGCTCACTGACTGTGGCTGGGCTCGCCCACGTATCTGTGGTCAGCTGCGGGCCGGATGGTCTAGGGCGGCCTCAGCTGGGATGGCTCTTCTCTGTCCCACCAAGGCTCTCATCCTCCAGCAGGCTAGCCTGAGCTTATTTACGCAGCGGTTCTGCAGGTTTCTAAGAAAACGATCAGAAGCATGCAACACTTCTTGGGTCCAGACTCAGGACTCATAAGACACTGGTTCTGTTGCATTCTATTGGCCAAAGCAAGTCAAAAGACCAGACTGATTCCCACCCAGGGGTAGGAAAACAGACTCTTGATGAGTATTGGCAAGACACTGGGGTCAGCTTTGCAGCCCTCCCACCTCCTCCTTCAGGGCTCCTCTCCTAAACCATTGCCGATTGTTTTAATGAAAGACAGTGTGGAAAAACAACAAGTAGCCTATTAAAGGGCTTCCCTGGTGGTCCAGTGGTTAAGACTCTGAGCTTCCACTGCAGGGGGCATGGGTTCAATCCCTGGTTGGGGAACTAAAATCCTGCATACTGCACAGCATGGCCAAAAAATAAATAAAAATCTAAAAAAAGAAGAGCTGGGCTTCCCTGGTGGCGCAGTGGTTGAGAGTCCGTCTGCCGATGCAGGGGACGCGGGTTCGTGCCCCGGTCCGGGAAGATCCCACATGCCGCGGAGCGGCTGGGCCCGTGAGCCATGGCCGCTGAGCCTGCGCATCCGGAGCCTGTGCTCCGCAACGGGAGAGGCCACAGCGGTGGGAGGCCCGTATACTGCAAAAAAAAAAAAGAAGAAGAAGAGCTGTTAAGTGAAATGGTTTATTGACACCTGATAAATTCCGGCTGTTCAGGCCCAGTTTTAATCTTTGCTCCTATTCCCAGGGAAATAGTCTTCTAAGGAAGCTGAAATTAGAAGCCCGACACCATTGGAGTTAATTCTATAGACAGCACTCCTCGAAAATAATGAAAAAAGTGAATAGGCTTAACTAAAATACAATTTCAGTAATGTATTAACACCATAACCCTCCAGAGAAAGCTTTTACTACCTTCTGCCTAGAATGTGTAGATTTATATTAATGTAATAAAACAGGACCTGAAACAAAGGAAGAACTATATAAGTACAAGCCATCACTATTATCACTCATAAATTCCACAGAATCTTACTAAGAACCTACTTAGTTCAAGATGGCACAAATGTGCATTGTAGTGAGACAGGCTGGGAGCTGGGACGCTTTGCTGCAGTGCCTGCACCTGGACAAATGTCTCCTCAAGCAATAAAATACAAAGAAGTTGTAAGGGACTAAAAATAACTGCACGCATTCACAGTTGGGGCAAGTTATGGACAACAAGATACGAAAAGACCAAAAAACAAAAAAAACCCAACCGTCGCTTCTGAAGAGCTGGAGGCAAAAACAGGGCACTGCGCATGTGCCCTGTACACAACACCACAAAGGGGTGGGCAGACTACTTAAGCCATCCCTCCGGCCTGACCCCTGGACATACCCCTACCCTCACCCCATATAAGGAACGGGCTCGCCCTGCCTCGGGGAGCCAGCAAGGGAACTGTTACTGGTTCTCACTCCGCCCTGCTGCAGCAAGGGCCCCAACAAAGCCTTGCCTGAATTTCTTCTCTGGCCTCTGATCAATTTGTATTAACTGGGGAAGGCCCAGAGCCCTGGTCAGTATCAGTAGGATTTAATCAATGTTCTCTGAGTAGTAATTAGCTGATCACTTTACCACCTGATTCTCAAAATGACACATGCATAGGACGGACCTGGAATAAACGGATTTGCAGAAGCCAGGAATGTGGATTAATCAAATTAGCTCTATGTTTCTGTCCCCTCCCCCAACTCTCAATTTAGATGTTGTAGTAAATGGAATATGACCCACCCCCCAACCAGAAGAAGTCCACAACCTAATCCGTGGAGCCTGTGGATTTGTTACCTTTAATAGCAAAGGAGACTTTGCAGGTATGATTCAGCTAAGGGTCCTGAGATGGGAAGAAGCTCCCAGATCATCCAGGTGGGTTCAGTGTCGTCACAAACTCTTACAAGAGGGAAACAGAAGAGTCATAGTGAGAGGTGCAAGGACAGAAGCAGAGGGCAGAGAGAGAGATTTGACGATATTATGCTGTGGGCTTTGAAGATGGAGGAAGGGGCCATGAGCCCCCCCCGTGCTATATGCACCCCCATGTTTATTGCAGCTTTATTTACAATAGCCAAGATATGCAAGCAACCTAAGTGTCCATCGCTAGATGCATAGGTCAAGAAGGTGTGAGATACACACACACACACACACACACACGCACACAATGGAATACTACTCCACCATAAAAAGATGAAATCTTATCATTTGGGACAACATGGATGGACCTTGAAATAAGTCAGATGGAGAAAGACAAATACCATATGATTTCACTCATGTGCAGACTATAAAAGGAAAAGAAAAGAAAAGGGAAAGAAACGAAAAGGGAAAGAAACCAAACAAAAACAAACACACAGATACAGAGAACAGAGTAGTAGTTATCGAGGGGAAGGGGCAGGGGAGGGGAGGGCAAAATGGGCAAAGGGGGTCAACGGTATGGTGACAGACGGAAACTAAACTTTTGGTCTATTGAGTAACTCCCCAGTTTCTCTCTTTTCAGGATCTTAGTTCCCCAACCAGGGATTGAACCCAGGCCCCCTGCAGTGAAAGCACCGAGTCCTAACCACTGGACCACCGGGGAATTTCTGGAAACTAAACTTTGGGTGGTGAGTACTCTGCAGTGTATACAGAAGTGAAAATATAATGTTGTACATGGGAAACGTATATAATGTTATAAACAGTGTGACCTCGATAAAGTGTTACAAATTCAAAAAAAAAAAAACGCCTTGATTCCTAGGGAAATTCAAACATATTTTTTAAAATTATTTATTTATTTATTTGGCGGCACCAGGTCTTAGTTGCGGCACGTGGGATCTAGTTCCCCGACCAGGGATCAAACCCGGGCCCCCTGCATTGGGAGCGTGGAGTCTTAATCACTGGACCACCAGGGAAGTCCCCCTTCAAACATATTTTTAAAAGGTCTGTTTAAAAGACATAGTAGGCGGTGTCCACGTAACATTTCCATTTCATATTGAATCCAAAGAGAGGAGAAGAAAGATAGCTTCTATAAGCCGATGGGCAACATTTCTCTGTGAAAGTCTTAGAGATACGTGTGCATGTGTGAGCATGTATGGGCATGTTTGCACACATAAATTTCAATGGATCACTTAACGTCCGATTAAAGTGACTGCTTCTCATTTTATTTCCCCAGGGCCCCAGTAATAATTTGGGCCTTTCTGTGGCACAAGTAATCTCTGAAAATGGTTCAGACCCCATCGGATGTCAGCTAATGCTTGATTAAATTAAGCTTAAACGATAAAATAACCTTTATCTAAAAGGGTGATTACGCAAATCAAAGATGTGTCATGTACAGGGATAGAAATGACATTGGTTCCCATCTCCCTAAAGGCTTGGCAGGTCTAGAAATAGGTCCTTATGCCTGGGAATGTGAGGCATGTGGCCCTCTAGAAGATAGCCCCCTGTGAGGGTAGGATGCTTGCCCTTCTTGGTTCATGGCCAAATTCCCCAATGTCTACAACAGTGTCTGATCCATAATGAATGGTCAAAGGTTATTTGTTGAGTGAACAGATAATGGATAAATGCGTGAACCCCATTCGAGGCAAACCTGGATGAGATCAGAATAGATTGTAGTTGAAGGCATGGAGATAATAACCAAGTGTCCATCGTGAAAGAACAAATCATGAAAAGACACACTCACAAATCAATTAAGAGTGAAGTGGTAAATAATGGCTCTTAACAGCGTGCTTCAAGAAGTTTGCCCTGACCATGCAGTTGGGCACCTAGATAGAGCTGTCGACTTTCTAACGACTGGCTTCTATCCAACCCAAAAGAACAGAAGAAAGAGGAATACTTTCCAGAATGATGAAATTACACTGGACAGCTTAATGAAAAAGTCTTGGTCCACTGAGGCATTAAATGGTTCGTTTCCACATGGAAGCCTCCATGGCTTGTGACAAGCTCTTGACAAACTGTTTCTTTATTTTTTCATGGAAGTGTTATGGGCGATAAAGATTAACCAACAAGATTTTCCCCAACTGCAGCCTTGTTGTTTGAGCTTCAGTGCTCACCAGTGAAGACAGCCAGGGGCAGAACAAGAAAGTCCAAAGATGGATGATGCTTCCCCATCCAATAATAATGAGGTATTAATTATATGCTTCTGAGTTGATTCGTGCGATAAACTGCTCATATAGAAAGGGGGCTAGTTTCTTTTTTCCAGTGTAGTTCACCACCACTGCCTTCTACCAGGAAAAATAAAGCCCCTTCTTTGGAGGTTTTCAAATTCTAATAACTGAGGTTATGAAATAATGAGAGATTAGCTCTGCGAGCTCAGAAATCATCCACGTTTGGCTAATTCGTCGCTCCTGGGCTGGTCATTAAATCTTGAGGTGGCTCTGGCTACCTTTGAATTGAAGCTGGCATCCTGAATGCCTGCAGTGAATCCACTGAGCACACTTGCTACCAAATGTCAAGATTTCACAGGGTAGGGTCTTAGGTGGACTTGACACACGCTGACAATCTGACAGTCACAGAACGGTTAATTTCAATTAGGTTAATTTCAACATTGGCCATACTGATCCTTTACACACCACCCCAGAGTTAACTGTAAAGTTGACTTCAATTCTCCTCCATAAACCTTCTCAGGGGCTTCCCTGGTGGCGCAGTGGTTAAGAATCTACCTACCAATGCAAGGGACATGGGTTCGACCCCTGGCCCGGGAAGGTCCCACGTGCCGCGGAGCAGCTAAGCCCGTGCGCCACAACTACTGAGCCTGAGTTCTAGAGCCTGCGAGCCACAACTACTGAGCCCACGTGCCACAACTACTGAATCCTGTGTGCCTACAGCCCGTGCTCTGCAACAAGAGAGGCCACGACAATGAGAAGCCTGCGCACAGCAACAAAGAGTAGCCCCCGCTCGCCGCAACTAGAGAAAGCCCGCACAGCAGCAAAGACCCAACGCAGCCAAAGAAAAAAACACCAAAGAAAAAAAAAACACCAAAAAGAAGAAGAAGAAAAAAAAAAACCTTCTCAGATTAAAGTCAGGTGCTGGTCTGGGTATGAAATAAACATTTCCACTTTCAGCCCTAGGACACCGTATTTGAAGTGTGTCCTTCCTCTGCGACCAACTCCCCCTTCACTACCATTTTATTAACTACTTCCAAGAAGACTAAAATACAGCCTTAAGCCAGAGGCCCATGAAATACTTAAATGAAACATAGTTTTTGTTCTCGATGAAGATTTTTAAGACTCTTTCTTGAAGAGATAGCTCCAGTGAGACATCTAAGAAAAAGAGGGAACGATGCCCTTCGTTTCATGCCGTGGCCTCAGCTAGTTTGTTCCGGAAATCACATGTTACCATCTCTTATTAAGGTTTGGATCTAATGGGAACTCCAGACATAGTCACTGAAGGATGGAGATGTCAGGGCTTAGCGATTATTTTTCCTGCCTCATCTCTTTTATTATTTAAAAAAATATCATTTTTAACCTACAAAAATAACGTATAGTCAGTTTGGGAAACTTGAAGGCCACAGAAAAAACACATAAGAAAATAAATGTTAACCCTAACCTCATCACCCAAATACACGTGTGTGAACCATTACAGGTTCTGGTTTATGCACATATGTGTGTAAGTTTTAATAAAACTGAGATCATACTCCACATACTAGGGTGCCTATGTTTCCTTGTCAAGTCATATCATTTATACTGTAATTTCTAAAGGCTGCACATTATTCCATGTAAAAACTATACAATAACTTAATTAACTGATCCATTATTTCTGAATATTTGCATTGTTTGAAATCATTGGCCATTATAATTAACACTGTGATGGATTTACCTTTCATATAAGCTTTTAATCATCCCTGATTGTGTCTTTGGGATAAATTTCTGAAGGTGAAATTGCTAGGTCAAAGGTTATATTTATATATTTCATTCTATATATACATATATATAAAACATCATGTATTTTGTAAATACAATATATTGTATGTATAATTGTAGATAATTTTTTAGTCTTAACTATAGATAATTTTTATTACAATTAATAAGATACATAAATAATAATTTATATTTGTGTATTTGGTTATATATCAATAATTTTAGATACAAGGACTTCCCTGGTAGTCCAGTGGTTAAGACTCCGTGCTTCCAATGCAGGGGGTGCGGATCTTAGGGAACTAAGATCCCACATGCCGCAGGGCACAGCCAAAAAAAAAAAAAAATTATAGATACAATTTACCTTTAATTATAGATAATTATAAATTATAATTAATGAAATTAATAGGATAATTTTATTTTTAATTATAATTTTAATTATTTTATTTATATATTTACAAATACATACACTTTTAGAACTAGTTATAAATTTATAAAATTTAATTTATAAATGAAAATAAATGAATTAAATGTATACTTATGTATGGATTTAAGTATACATATATTAAAAATATATATTTACTGCTAGTGGCAGGAAGGAATCAGTACAGTGTTATTTCAGTGAGATGCTGTTCGGTGCGCTCTGTGTGTATACATTTATCTACATATATAGGTACGCACACACATACAGAAAACCAAAGAGCCCTAAAGAAAGTTTACACCCATTCCACTCCCAGGATAAGCACATGACAGTTGGATGATTTTTTAAAGTGCTCACATCTTTAGTGGGGGCTTTGATGCTCTCCCTTCTTCCATGAGACCAGCCTCCTGATTCCACATGATCTCGCGGGATCTGGTGTCAAATGCCCCGCCCTCCACCCACATTCCCAGAAGGTCACCTGCGTCTGTGCAGGAGACCACGTACACTGCACAACTCCGGAACGTGCCACACACATTACGGTCTATAAAAACAGAGGCCCTGTATTGGCTTATACCTGAGTGGTCTTAAATTGGCTAAAAATTACACGTGGTGGTGGAGTGGGTTGAATTGGGCCCCCAAAGATATGCCCACCTGGAACCTTGGAACATGATACTATTGGACCAAGCATCTCTGCAAATGTAATTGAGGTGAGATCCCAAGGTAAGATCACCCTGGATTAGGGTGAGCCCGAAATCCAACGAGTGTCCTTTTAGAAGAGAGAAAAGAAGACACAGTATATCAGTCTGTTCAAGCTGCCAAAATAAAATACCAGACGGGGTGGCTAACACCACAGACATTTATTTTCTTGGTTCTGGAGGCTGGGAGTCCAAAGTGAAGGAGCCACCAGGGTTGGTCTCCAGGGAGACCGCTCTTCCCGGCCTACAGACGGCCGCCTTCTTGCTGTATCCTCATGTGGCCTTTCCTCTGGGCATGGGGGGAGCAAAAGAGGTCTCTGGTAGCTCTTCTTTTCCTTATACGGACACCAGTCCTATTGGAACAGGGCCCCATTCTAATGATTTTATTTTTTCTTAATTATCTCCCTAAAGGCCTTACCTTCAATATACAGTCACATTTAGAGTTAGGGCTTCAACATATGAATTTGATACAATTCAGTTCATAACATAGAGAAAATGCCCTGGGAAGATGGAGGCAGAGATGGGAGTGATGCTACAGGCCAAGGAACCTCAGGAGCCACGAAGGCTTGGCTCAAGCTTAGAGCTTTTAAACTTGACCTTTCGGTGCCCTGTATTAATGACCCTCCAGACTTCCAAGCAGCCTCGTTCAGGAGCAGCACGCAGGTAACTGTAAGAAGTCACTGAAATCCAACTCAAACCGACAGAAGCAAAACAGAATTTATTTTAAAGATAAGGGGTGTCCCTTTAAACGAAAGGACAAGAAACACAGAACAACCAGATTCTGGAAAATGAACGCCTTAAACTCTCTTTCTCTCTCTGTCTCTCTCTCCTCATTCCACATTCTGCTTGCATATTTCTCTCTTTCCATCTCAAAATTCTCAGGGGAAGATTCTGATTGCCTATCTTGGATTGAATGTTCATTCCTGGACCAACTAATTGTAGCCGGCGTTAAGAGTTCGGAGGAGGAGATTGTGTGTATGTGTGTGTGTGTGTGTGTGTGTGTGTGCACGTGCGTGCGTGTGTGTGTCCGTGTGTGTGCATGTGCGTGTGTGTAACTGATTAGGACTCAGACATGTTACAAATCTGAACATTTATATATTTAAAATAATTTTTGTCAAATTGCAATGCAAATGATTTAGAGAAGCCAACCACAATAACTACACTTTTACCTGATCCTATTTTATAATTCTTAGAATTTCACTGACTGCATAGACAATCAATTCCTCATGTCCTTTAAACTGGCTTTGATTTCCCACCGATTCCCTCATTAATGTGTTAAATGAAGCCTGACATAGTCTCATGTGTAGAATTATGTTTTTAACACCTTGAAAATTCTATTCGTGATATTACCCATGCCCGTGGATTAGGGGTCGCAGGGCTAGTATGATTATTAGAGAGTTGTGCAAATGGGAGAGCGGGTAACTGCAAAACACCCATCTCAATACAAATTCGCCTGCGTGTATTGGGTTGTCATCAGTAAAGGTGGGGAAGGAAGCCCCAGCAAAGAGAGTTAAAGGATGGGGTGGGCACCTGGGGAATTCTTTCTCATTTCCTGCACAGGTGGGCCAGTAGCAGGGATCTGACTTCATCCTGACAACTAAAAATTGTCACTGGCACTATTTACAGTAGCCAAGACATGGAAACAACCGTCCATTGACAGATAAATGGATAAAGATGTGGTACATATATGCAATGGAATACTACTCAGCCATAAAAAAGAATGAAATAATGCCATTTGCAGCAACACAGATGGACCTTGAGATTATCATACTGAGTGAAGTAAGTCAGGAAGAAAAAGACAAATACCATATGATATTGCTTACGTGTGGAATCTAAAATATGACATAAACGATCTTCCACAAAACAGAAACAGACCCACAGAGATAGAGAACAGACTTGTGGTTGCCAAGGGGGAGGGATAAATTAGGAGTTTGGGATTAGCAGATACAAACTACTATATATAAAATAGATAAATGACAAGGTCCTACTGCAGAGCACAGGGAACTATATTCAATATTCTGTAATAAACCATAATGGAAAAGAAAAAAACTGTCACTCGCCCTCTGGCTCTACAACGATGAAGACACTGGCCACTGCAGCCGCTGACCTTCAACACCCCCTGAAAGGAGTTCTGGGTGGAGATCAGGAAGGAGGCCCTCGGTGCTCTGGGAAAAACTGGCAGAACAGGCCTTCAGATAGTTTCAAGAGAAGATTATACGGGCCTAACTTCTTGCATCTTCTCATCTCTAGAAAAGCACTAAAATCCTTCATGATGACGTCAGCTCCTCGTGACGAGCAGCCACCTTCTGCCAAGATGTGTGCTTGACTACACGCATCCCTTCACCAAAGTCACATATCTACTGACTTCTTCCCCCCCCCCCCCGCCACCTCTTTGGAGCAGGTTCTCAGAGCCATCTGAGATGCTGTCTCCTGGGCTACAGTCCTCATTCTGCCCCAAATAAAACTCAACTCACAACTCTCACACTGTGAATTTTTTTCAGTTGACAACTCCATCGCTTTTTCTGACGAGCTCAGAAAGATTTTGCCTTCCTAAGACATATCGGACGATATTTACATTCTCTCAAGCAAGGACAGTTGGGACTAAATGTGGAAAGTTGTACGTGGTCGGTGTAACTCTCTCAAGCCATGTATCCAAGTGTGGGAAAGATCAGATGTCTTCTTTCTGGAAGTGTCACAGGTTGAGGTCCCCAGGAACCAGACCCTGAGATGGAGACTGTCATGGAAGAAAAGGAAAAGAAGCGTCTGGAAACACAGAGCTGCAATGCTCACCCAAAGAAGGACTCATCCCCACGGAGTTGTCCAAAGTAGGACGGGAAGGTTGGGCCTCCACATCCCACATCAGCTGGTCCCTGGACTCAGGGGGCCCTCCAGGAAGGAAGCTCTCTAACTTGGGCCATCACCAGACAGGGCTGAGAGCAAGAAGCCCTCCCTCCGGATGGACAGTATGAAGGACATAGCCCAGCATCTGCTGTAGCAGCTTAACTTAGACGCCATCAGGCTCTCATTCTGCTGGACAAAGGAAAGACCCGACCACTCACTTCCGGGGAAAGTTGTCATGTCAGCATTTCCTCTGCCTCTTTTTTTTTTTTTTTTTTCTTTTGAAAAGGCTTTATTAAAACGTTATAATTCAATTTAATTTAATTCAGGGACTTCCCTGGCGGTCCAGTGGTTAAGGCTCCATGCTCCCACTGTAGGCGGCGCGGATTCGATCCCTGATGGGGTAACTAAGATCCCGCATATGCGGCGTGCCACGGCCAAAAAGAGAAAAAAAAAAAAAATCTGCAGTTTTATTTAATTCACCAAGTAGTTTCTGAGTACATGCTTTCAGCCACACACTGTGCAATGTCCTAGGGAAGAGACGTGAATGAAAAATTGGTCTTCTTCTCAGGGCATGATCGATTTAAAAATAACTTATAATATAAGGACCATAATAGAATTAAGTACAAAGACCAGAGATAATACGGAGGAAGACATAAGAATTGCACCTGATAAAGGAGGATGGAGTAGGGAAGCTTTACAGAAAAGTTTGTTTCCTGTTTGGTCCTCAGCATCTAGAACAGTATTACAAGTACTTTTCACAGGCAAGTTGAGGTCGAGTTTTATGGCTGTATTAGTTTCCTGTGGCTGCTATAACAAATCACCACAAACCGGGTGCCTTAAGATATCCTCTGCCTCTTTATGCCTCTCTTTCCTCATCTGTATAATGTGAATCATAAATATACTTGTTTCTTAGGTGTATCGTGCAGATTAAATCCACAGAAAGCACTCAGAATCATGGCTGACCCATGGTGAGCTCTCCGTAGCATGTGGTATTCTTATTATTATGTTTGTTTGCGGTACGCGGGCCTCTCACTGCTGTGGCCTCTCCCGTTGCGGAGCACAGGCTCCGCACGCGCAGGTTCAGCGGCCATGGCTCACGGGCCCAGCCGCTCCGCGGCATGTGGGATCCCCCCGACCGGGGCACGAACCCGTGTCCCCTGCATCGGCAGGCGGACTCTCAACCACTGCGCCGCCAGGGAAGCCCGGTATTATTAATATTACTATTATCTTGCATATCAGGTTTAAACACAACCATTTCAGGGTTCCCCCTTCCCCTTCCTTTCTCCCCCGGGGCCCTGACACTGAAATATGGTATTTTAAACATATTTCTAGTGTTACCGAGTCCAAGCTCGCTCTGCGCACCGCACGACAGGCTGATGAATCGGAGATGAGGTGTTGAGGCAGGGAATGCGACTTTATTCGGAAAGCTGGCAGACCGAAAAGACGGCAGACTAGTGTCTCCGAAAAAACATCTCATCTGGGTCCGGCTGCCAGTTTCTTTTATAGAATCAGAGAGGGAGAGGCGGTGAGGAAGTAAAGTAAAAGGGCCACCAGTCCTGCAAAACATCTCCTGGAATGGCCAGCCTCGGGGAGGGGATGTGTTAGTTTCTTCTTTTCTGCAGCCGTTCCCAAGCGGGCAGGGTTCCCTGAGGCAGGCCATTATGTACCATTATAATAGTAAAAGCAGCGAAAGGTTACAATGATCCAGCGTGGAGTCCGATTTCTCTCTTCCCGGTTACACTTGCTTCTGTAAACGTGATGCTTTCACGTCTGCCCTGCAGGCACGTGCAGGACATGCCTTGTTCGGGACACCCCAGTGATGCGCCTGCGTCACCTTGCCTCGACCTCCTGCCCCCGCATCGTGCTCCCCACTCCTGGGGAGGAGTCCTCGGCCAGGAGCATTATTTCAAATGCAAACCAACCAATCCAGAGCCACGTCCCAAATCACCTGTCTTGTGGGCTTCTCACACTCAGGGCCACTGTGCCCATCCTACTCCCCAGGGGCCGAGTCCCTGAGAAGCAGTGGCAGTCCCTGTGCCCCAGAGCTCCTGCAAGTATTCACGCTAGCCCAGCCCAGGGCCGCGCACCCTGCTCGGCACGTTCCTTCCCGTGGAATCCGCGATAAAGGCTCCCTCTGTCTCCTCATGGACCCTGGGGCTTCCCTGTGGGGTCCTCAACGCACAGTGTGCCCCTCCTCTTGGGAACTGTGAGTAAAAAGACTGTCTTTGAAATGGCAGCTGATTTGCTGCATTGCTACACCTCAAATTTTCCATGAATACACTGTGTTTTAGAACAGGGGGCTTCCCCTCCAGCTCCGAGACCACCGCGGGGCAGGATGCAGCTCTGGGGCCCACGACCGGCCAAAGCTCCGCGAGGGGAGGGGTCTTCGTGCCCTGGTTGCCAGGTCCCTGCATTTAGTTCACCCCCAGGCGGGGCGGAGGCGGGGAAGGAGGGCAGGTGCATCCTGTTCCACGCGTACCCAGGCTCCAGGCTTTTCTCCCAACACTTCCCCCGCAACCCCCAAAGCCCTAGCCTGGGCCGACTTCCCGGGCCCAGGAGTCTTGACTTCCCCGCTATTTTCTTTCCAATCTGATAATGAAAGCACAGACACTATGCCTCAGGTCCTTCGGGACTTTGCTTCTGATACACTGCCCAGACCTTGTCTTTTGACCGGCAGAACGTTTCTCTCTCTCTCAAAAACCCCTGCTTTGCAATTCAAAAGCCTTGGTTTTCAAGACGGTTGTTTTCTCTCTCCTGAAATTCAAAAGGCTTCTTAGCAACTCAACAGCAAGAATTTGACTCTTTCGCATCTGAATTTGGTCAGGCAATGCCCATCTCCACGCCCAAATGCAATAAGCTCAAAATGGTCTAATTTTCATAAAGAATGAACGCACATCTGTGTGTGCGCATGCAAAAAATATATACTTAGTTAATATATTGGTATATTATTCTGCCTCCAAAAAATAGAAAAGAAGTTTGCATAGAGGCAGTATCATAGCTTATGAGGTTATCCGGTGAACAGCTGTTTCCAGGCTACTAGAAAAAACACTCTAAAAACAACAAAATCTTATTTGTTTTAAGACCTATTGATCAAGATTCCATCTCGGTGGTACTTATCAACAAAGAACGATTCTTCTATGTAATTCATTCAAAATAAACGCGCTGATATTAAAACTTAAGTGAGGAAAAAAACGCTTTTTCCTCTTCCCCCTTTGGTTCAGTGGCTCGGATCCTGCAAATCTGAATGACAAAAGACAGATGAACAGGAGGAAAAGGCTCACAGAAATGAAATGAAAACCCTACAGAGGTGCTCAGACCTGGAGACTTATATACCCTTTAAACAAAGGGCAAGATATTTGTGGAGAAGTGACAAGACAAAGGAAGAGGGTTTTGAGATTCTAGGGGCAATGAACTGTGGGAAGGTAAATAGACGGGGAAACGAATGGAAGATGTTAGTTAGTAACGTTTGTTTGTGCAGGCCCATCTGGGTACTGACTTTAGCTCAAAATAATGCATATGCCAAAGTGACACATTTAGGGGTCGCATATTCTGCTCCTTTTCAGTTCCCTTTGACTTGGGTTGAACACTTGTCTAAGTCGTGTGCAAATCAGATTCCTTAGAGTCTAGCTGACAACTAACTGCGTGGAATATGGAGATAGTCCGTATCTCCAACTTGTAGTGCTAGAGAGAGACAAGGAGAGAAAGGGGGGAGACACAGGGAGAGAAAGAGAGGGAGAGAGAGAATGAGAGAGAGAGAGAAGAGGGGGGAGAATGAGAGAGAGAGAAAGAGAATGGGGGGGTGGAGGAGAATGATGGGGGGAGAGAGAGAGAGAGAGGAGAAAATGCTCTAAGCAGCCCAGCTGAGTATGCTTCCTGGCTCCATCCCTTTCCAGCCCCGTGACTCAGGACCAGTTTCATAGCCTCGGTTTCCTCACCTGTTAAGTCACCGGGCTGGTGCGAGGATTGAGATACTGCAGATAAGGCACTGTCAAATAAGAAGCAAATCCTGACTTAGTAAAGAGGAATTTTATTGGAAAGGATTCTTGAGGATTTCTCGCAACAGAGAGGACCCTCTGACGATAACATTTGCAAAAGCATCTCGTGTGTTTAGGCTAAGTGGGTTTTTATTTTCTAGGGAGAGTACACGAGGCTAGAGAGGGCCGGGTGTGGGGAAGTGGGATGATGGCAGAAGGCTGTGTCCTGAGGCCAGCCTATTGCGGGTGGTGGCTTTGATGGATGGGCTGTCTGCTGGCTCAGGCTGAGGCTGGACCAGAACCTGGGGAAGGAGAGGTACACACGGGCGCATCCCTGAGTTCATCTAAGTCATGTGGGGCAGGGAAGTCCTTTGCAGTAAACCATTTCCCTGAACATAAGCATGTGGGAGCATTTCTTAACTTTTGCTGTTTTCCAGGAACACAGGGCTCGGCTGAAGTTGCGTGGCACACTGTGCCCAGCACACAGAGAGGGTCCAATTAATGTTTGTGATCACTGACAGAATTGGAGTAATGACACCATTTTAAGTCATAAACGCAGCTGCTTTTTCAAGCACTTTTTGTATTTTCATCGTTTATATACCCACTGAGCCTCTAAATGCATTTAGACATTGGAAGAGACAGGATAGAAAAGTATAGGATGTAACAGAGAAGAGCAAGCCTGACTCATGTTGGATCTATTCCTTTAGCTTTAACCCCCGTGTTCTGTTGCCTGTGCTGAGTCCCTGCTGGCTCTGCACTTTTTGTAAAAGAATGTTGCCTAGAGCCTGAAATATACAGGAGAGCTCATTCTCAAGGCCCTGACCTTTAAAGGTATAACACTTTTCTACCCATATAGAGATAAAAAGTTGCAGAACAAGAATAACATTTGTCTTGTTGGAGGTTTATAGGAACATGGTGACCTGACCTAGGTGGACAGATGCAAGAACAAAGGATTCCAGCACCAGGAAGTGTGCAGCAACCAGCCACACCCCTCCCCTTTTAGTGTAAAACAAACCTGAATTCTAACTCAGGGAAGATGGCTCTTTGGGACACTAGTCCACCGTCTTCTCCATCTGCTGGCTTTTCGAATAAAGTTGATTTTCCTTGTCCTACACCTCCTCTCTTGATTTACTGACCCGTTGTACAGCGAGCGGTATGAGGTTAGACTCGGTAACAGAGAGGAAACCCATCTTAGCAAGCAGAAATCTAGCAGATCTTTAGACTCTGTGAGCTGTTTTTCCAACTATTTCTAAAATGGAGGAATTTGCACCAAATACCAAGTCAGAAAGCTAGTCTCCTACTATTGCTTTGTGCCTCACTCTCTGGCTTCTTGCAAATGTCTGGTTATTCACCTTTCTGATTTGGGGGAAATACTTAGCATATTTTTATATTAGATGCTAAAGAAGAAACTCCACTTTGAAGCATGACTCTCCTTACAGCTGAGGCTTTCTGAAGATGGCAGAATGAGTTCAAGGGCTTCTACTGAGAAAGGTATCATGATGTTAATTTTTTTGTTTTTCTTTTGTAACTTAGCAGAATTGTGTAATTTGGGGGGAAGATACTTCTCTCAGCCTGGATTTTCAAGGACTATTAATGAGTTTGAAGAAAGAAGTACATTGTAAAATAATCTCTTTAAAATAGACTGTGGCCACAGATAAAGATGAAGTTAATTTTTAAAATTCCCCCCGCCACACACACACCTTTTTTTGTATTCATTTTTTACCAGAAGTTCCTTTAGAGTCTAATAAAATTCTCTTAGAAATTAGCTGTAGCGCCTTGGATGCGGTTTTCATTCCAACTTGTGGGGTGTCACTGCCCTGTGGGTCATGTTCTCACTGACTTTTGATCCTGACCCCTTCCTGAGGGTTGGCTCCACGCTCGCTGACTGCTTGTAGCAGGCATCCATCCATGTCCGTGGGAACAGTTAAGCCCACTAGGAAGAAACCCCCCAGGAGGGCAAAGAGTGTTCACTGCTGTGTCTACACCAGGGAGCAGTGCCTGCCTCAACTACTGCAAGAAATACTGGCGAAAGCCATGGAAGCAACCTGAGTGACCACCCACAGATGAATGGATAAAGAAGATGTGGTACGTGTATACGACGGAATACTACTCAGCCGTAAGAAAGGATGAAATTTTGTCATTTGCAGCTACATGGATGGACTTGGAGGGCATTATGCTAAGTGAAATAAGTCACACAAAGACAAATACTGTACGATATCACTTATATGTGGACTCTAAAAAATACAACAACCTAGTGCATGTAACAAAAAGAAGCAGACTCACAGATAAAGAGAACAAACTAGTGGGTACCAGTGGGGAGAGGGAAGGGGGAGGGGCAATATAGGGGTAGGAGATGAAGAGGTGCAAACTACTAGGTATGAGATAAGCTACGAGGATATATTGTGCAGCACAGGGAATATAGGCAATATTTTATAATAACTATAAGTGGAGGATAACCTTTAAAAATTGTGAATCACTCTACTGTACACCTATAACTTATATAATATTGTACGTCAACTATGCTTCAATGGGGAAAAAAAAGAAATACTGGCTGAATGAATGGATGAATGGTTAGATAGATAACATGAAAAGGGAATGGAACAAACCCCACTGGGAAACAGGGAGTGCTTCTAGGGATTCAGTTCTCTATATAAAATGAGAACCGTCTCATAACCAGACATTCAGAGGGTGACGTTCTTCAACCTCCCTCCCTGGTTCTAACACTTGCCTGTGCCCGTGACTTAATGGGCAGGGCTATAATACACAACCGAATATGCCAGACTTGTGGGGAGTCTTTGCAGATAATTTTGACCATGGAAAATTTTTGTTCTAAACACTGAACCGAAACACTATGCATGTTGCAACTTCATGACATCTTGTGTGTGTGTTTTTAATATATATACATTTTTATAAATTAAAATGTATTTATTTATTTATTTGGCTGCACCACGCGGCATGCAGGATCTTAGTTCCCAGCCAGAGCTGGAACGCGGGCCACAGCAGTGAAAGCGCAGAGTCCTAACCACCGGACTGCCAGGGAAGTCCCAACATCTTGTTTTTCAATGCAAATTCTTGCTTTGTTTCAGTCAAACTTTGGCTCATGGATCATTTCAGAAACGATTTCTACAGTATTTCCCAAGACCTTCCGACATGAGCAGTGCTGTGCTTACTCATTCAGGGTAACCAGAATAACACCCGGTGCAAAGACCAGAATTATGTAGATGGAGTCAGTACACTTAATCTTATTGTGTATTCCAGGGCTGTGTTTCACCTAACACAGAGAAACATTGTAGGAGATTTAGATGGGAGCCTGTGTACTCTTAGACTCTTGAATTTTTAATTGAGGAGCTGCAGGGGCTGGGGTAATAATGGATACATGGCCCTGGCTGAGGGCTTGTATACAAATGGGATCTTGGGGAGAAAGAGATGGGCTGTGTTGGGATGGCCTTCAAGGCTTAATGAAAACCTTGTGGAAGGCACTTTTCTTGGCATTAAAAGGTTTTCAGTGATTAGTAAAAGGTAGAATGGCTGTAACGACTACAGAATCTAAAACCAGTTTTTCACAGTGGCTACTGACTGCAAGCTGTTCCAAATAGGCATTCTCCCCTTCTCTCTCTCTTTTCTTTTTTTTTTTTAATACTTTAAATATTTCACTCCAATCTCATCTTGTTTGCATGGTTCCATAACAGAAGTCAGATATAATCCTTATACTTTTTCCTCTTTAAGTGAAGCGGGTTTTGTTACCTCTGACTTCTTTCAGGAATTTTCTTTATCGTTGACCTTCTGTAGTTTGAATATGATAACCCTAGGTGTATATTTTTCTGGCATTTACCCTGCTTGGTGATCTCTGAGTTTCCTGAATCTGTGGTTTGGTGTCTGACATTGATCTTGAGAACTCTCAAGTCATTATTGTTTTCAAATATTTCTTCTGCTTCCTTCTCTCTTTCTTTTCCTTCTGGTGTTCTCATTATGCACACTATACTTTTTGAAACTGTCCCATAGTTCTAGGATGGTCTGCTTTGGTCTTTCGTCCCCTTCTCTTTTATTAATAGACCCTTGTTTTTTTAACTAGGCACATGGCTGCTGAGAGAAAAGCCTGCAGTCTAAGCTTCCCTTGCAACTGGGTGTGGGCATGGTATGTACTCAGAAACAGGAATTGTCCTGAAAGGGAGGAAATAAATCTTTGCTCCCGCCTTGCATCTTCCTTCAGTCTGGAATTCAGGCATGGTGGTGGAGCTTGGGCAGCCACCTTACACCATGAGGTAGAGATGGCCACATACTGAGGATGGAGGGGTCTGAGTCCCTGACCCCGGGAAACACCATCTGTGCTTTGTTAATCTCTTTACTTGACAGAAGAAGAAGTTGTATTCATCTTCTGCTTCAGCCACCGTTGTTCTGGATTTTCTGTCAGCCGTACCCAGGTGTCAATCCTAATTAATACCCTCCCATCCAGTGTGGAGTTGGCCCCTCTTAATGACTGTTCCACGTTCAAAGTGTTTAAATGCCAACACAATGTAAATCAAGTAAAAAGTAACAATCGCAAACCTTGCAGAAAAGGCAGGATTTCCCTGAAATTGATGAAAAGGATTTTGGAGAATTACTTGAAACCCAGGCAAATGAGGTTCTGACAGGACGGAACCAGATAACGAGTGACCGTAAGTAAGCATGATGACAGGGCAGACGCTGCAAAAGAAAACTTCAACATCAAAGGAAGAAGAGAAGCTCTGGGGAATACTGATGAAATCCCCGTGGATGGTTTTGTTTACTTGTTGGTGTGAAGTATTTCTTGGCCCTGCGCTTCGAGTTTCAATTTTACCTGCAGAAATAAATCTTAGTAAACGTGAGACCAATGTAACCTATCTTCTTAACGCTGGGATTCATTTCTGAATACAGAGTCACAATCCAACTTTTTCTTTGATGGTCCTTCTTTTCTATGAAATTCTGGTCCGTATTCAAGAGGGGGGTTTCCAGTCAGTAGCGGTGCATGGTGGCTGCACGTCGGATCAGGGAAGCTTTAGGTCTGGGTACCTCCGACCCCAAGACTCTGACGTAATTGGTCTGAGATGCAGCCCGAGCATCGGGAGTTTTAAAAGCCGAGGCTGGGAACTGCTGCTTTACTAAGTGGCCTCCCTGGTGAGGGTTGGCTCTGGGTGGGGAGGACTTCCTGTGTGTCATTCCACATCAGTCCCCTGACTCTCCAAGGGGGAGATTGGGTCAGAAAGGGGAAGGGAGGCTGGGGCATGGGGAGAGCCAAGTGAAAAAGGGAGGGAAGGAGGAAGAAGACAAGAGCTAGCTTTCAGCATCTCATGAGGGCTGCAGTAAAGGAACTGCAAGGTCAAGTACCAGGCAGCTTCAAGGGAAGAGTTTACGCAGCTGTGCTAACTATCGTTACCGAGGATGACACAGAAGTGCAATGAACCCTTGAAGCCACAATGCGAAGCCACAATGCCTGCTGAGGGTGCAAACGACTCCCTCTTCCCATCCGTAACTGATGGTGAGGCCAGCTAGCAGCACACTCTAGGTCTGCTGGCTGCGCCAGGCATCAGGCTGGACCGCCTGTTCCCATGTGCACGGAGAGCCTGCTTTTGGAAACCTTTCAGATCAAAACGATGCTGTTGTATCTAACTTCGCTGTGAGAGTGTGGGGAAAGCGTGAGGAGGGTCTTTCCGGCGGAAGCTGTAAGCCAGGTGTGAACACCGCCTCTTTGCTAGATGACACCATGCTATATGAAATGCATCTTCCCTCCACGTGTGAAGGTTATAGTATCTTAGTTCTATCTGGAAATGGATTGTTGCAGTCCTCCACACCTGTACATTAGCAAATTGGAAACTATACACAAAATGTTTAAACATAAAGTTGACTAAGTATGAAACTGAGAGTGTCTAGAACATTTATAGAAAAGCATGGGTTTTTTTTACGTCTATACTTTGGTATTAAAATAGCAATTGCATTTTATTTATTTATTTTTTTGTGGTACGCGGGCCTCTCACTGTTGTGGCCTCTCCCGTTGCAGAGCACAGGCTCCGGACGCGCAGGCTCAGCGGCCATGGCTCACGGGCCCAGCCGCTCCGCGGCATGTGGGGTCTTCCCGGACCGGGGCACGAACCCGCGTCCCCTGCATTGGCAGGCGGACTCTCAACCACTGCGCCACCAGGGAAGCCCAGCAATTGCACTTTAAACCCCTCTTAATGAGATGCTCCAGTGTATCTTCTTTTGAAGTGTGGGGACTAGAGGCTGTGGAGGGTCTGTTTCGGGCAGGACAAGGCTCACAAAAGAAACACACCGGGGCTCTTTCTCTAGAGCGGATGGTGACACTTTATTCATTTAAAACCAACACGCCCTTCCCCAAAGGGCATGCAGCATGTGTGAGTGTTTCTATAAAGACACGAATGAACGATGCTGAGGCTCACTGGAGCGAAGCACCTACCATGTCATTCAACCAGGATGAGAGTGGAGCTTCCCGACCACCAGCATTTTATCAACAGCAGCATCAATGGCTGGTACCCGGTACAACAAGCACGCGGCCTTTCCTTAGGCTGGCATCGCTGATTCCAGACTCAGACGGAGCTGTCCACCTGGAGTTTGGACTCTGTTTCTCCCTCCCTCTCTTCGCTATGGCCACAGGGGAGCCCCGACCCTAGTGACCCTCAGATGCCAAAAAAGGGGGGACTGTGAGGGGTATTGTTAGCAGGACAGCAAATCCTGGGTGCTAGGAGCATCTTCGGGTTCCAGGTAACTGCCTTTGGGAAGGGATCCTGTTCTGAGATTGAGGCGCAGAACGACTCAGGAAGGGACATGGTACAGAATCCATAAACGTGCTGTTCTTATCCCCAAGTCATTAGCGTTTAAGACGTTCGGTCTGAGGCTTACTCTTTTAAAAACAAGATATAGGTTTGGTCGTTCACAAAAATAGGATGGTTGGAAAGAAAAGAGTCCAAGATGTCGTGAAGTCTGAGGCAAAGGTGATGTGGATCCCTCCTCCCCACTCCAGGGCCTGCAGGTATTGAAACAAACACTAAGGAAACGCTTCTTCTGACGGGCTCGGAGCCACCTTCATCTCCTCCTTCTGGACCAGGTTGTTTCCTCACCTCACACGAGAAACGGAGCATTTCGCCCCCAGTTGTTGTCATGGAACGTACATGAGAAAGCAGGGATTTCAGGATCCAACAGAGGCAAGTACCGCCACCAAGGAAAACAAGCCCAGGGTTTGGGGAATGCAGCACCGGTGCAGCCAGGACGTCCTTACAGTGATGACGACACTTGGTTAAACTCGCCTCGTGATGGATAAGGTCAAGGGGACCCGAGTGCCGGTTCTGCGATGGGCTGGAGGCTGGTGACCAGATCGACACTCATCCTTGATGACCCCTGATGCTGGGTCCCTGATGCTGAACCCAAAGAGCCAGGCTCCAGTATTTTCCAGGCCATGGGCGATAATGGGCTTTGTTCCAACTGGTTTTCAACCCAAATTCAACCAGGAGGCGGGTGGAGCCTGTGGGGGGCGCAGGGGTTGGCCTGCTTCTTTAGAGCACTCCCCGCTCTTTCAGTTACATGACTGATTAGGTCAACTCATGCAGAGCACTGTTTCCAGTGTTTACAGGAGGAAACCTGCAGAGCCTGGGGGCCCAGGCGCACACCTGTCAGGGCCCCAGATTGGCTTCAGGGTCTGTACCACATTATAATCACTGCCAGTAACCCTCTCAGCCAACACGTCTGATTTTTGCTTTTGCTCTTTGAACAGACGGTGATGGGTTACAGGTCATCAGAAGACAGGGGAGAGGGGCCACCCTTCCCTGTGACGGCTTACAAATAAGCCCCTACTGTCCCTAGAAGTCCTAAAGCAGCTAATCAAACTCTCTCCCTGATGCCCCTTAAAACCAGTTACCCTGCCCCAATTAGTACTGCATCTCCATGAGGACTGATCGGGAAACACATCTGGGCTGTTACCTGGAAGCACAGAGAGGTTCTGGATGAATCGTCTTATGACAAATAAATCTGCGGTTCCAATGAACCCGGCTTGATTTCGACTGGATGGCCCCTCTGCCCAGAGCCCTGTCCCTGCGTGTCTGCCCAGGGCTGAGCATCTCACGGCACCAGGCACGCCCTTAGTCCTCACTGCTTCCCTCCAGCATCCTGACCAGGTGCCCATAGGTGTTTCTCTCCACCTGCCACGAATGGTACATTCTCACATACTCCCTTCCGTTGGCCACGATTTGTTTTTCTAACGCCGGATCGCCCCCCAGTCTCTTTGCCAGCAGAACAAACTCCTGCAAAGAAGGGGGTGGAGGAGAAAGAGAGGTAAGTAGCTGGTGAAGGGGGGTTGCAAACGCACCCCAAAGCCCGCGTCTGCCTTTGCTCCTGGTCCGTCCTTTGCCCGCCTACCGTATTCTGGAGAAAAGGGCCTTCCGGAAGGATGCGCGTTAACGCAAACATTGGGACTGAGTAAGAAATTACACACACACACGTGCGAGGGTGAACATCGTGGAAAAATACTGTAGTCATCGATTATGCTTCCCCATCTTTCTTCCCTAGATTGCTCAAAGCTACTGTTTCTCACAGTAACTGAGTCCTTACAGTGACTCCACAGTTAGATCCACAGTTTCTTCCCTCCTTTGTATCAGCTGAGATATGAAGTCAGGTCTTACTCCAGAATCTGAGCTCCTCTATTCTAGACAACACTACCCCTGCCACGTTTGTTTTCCATTGTGTTGATCCTTTCATCTTTCCCAGGCACGGAGTGTGTCTTCAAATCGTGAACATCACCTGGTGGAGTGGAAAGGGCCAGGCTTCCACTGGTTCAGATCTGGGTTCAAATCCTTCTTCGACACATAACTTAGCTGTGTGGCTTTGGGCAAGCTAGTTAACCTCTCTGAACCCTACAGTGATCATCTCCAAAGGGGCAGTGGGCACTGGATGGGGAAGCCCCGCCCTGCCCCAGACTCCCCAGACTCCACTCCCAGGCTCCTTCACTCACTCCATGGGTGAAGGAGGGGAGAGGGGATTTAACCGGCCTGGATTTTCTACACTTTCCTTCTGTTGCTTCAGAGGGAGGAACTGTGCTTTGCTCTATGTTTATTGACGCTTGCAGACGCTGATGCAATGAAAAAGTGGCCACTTTCTAATATCAAAGCCCTTCATAATTGGAAAGAACTAGAATTCATTTGATTGCTAAAGAGTATTCAGAGCGGGGAGGGGAGCACGCATTATTTATTATATTTGCACATAAGTCAAAGCAGGGCTCACCAGCCAGGAGGCCTGCATTTAAATTCACACCCTACCCTTCACGGGAGTGATGCTGGGTGTGTTTCGTCACCTCTCTGAGCCTCGGTCTCTTCATCTTTAAATTAGGAATAATTACAGTACCTGCTTTATAGCGTGTTGACAGGATTCAATGAGTTAATACAAAGAACTCAGGGCAGCGCCTAGCCCAGACTTAGCTATCGTTATTATTGTGATTCCCCAACCCGTGTAAATTCCAATAAGTCAACAGTGCCTAAGATTAATACACAGTGCTTTGCGCCATTTACAAGGAACGTCCACGTATTCTCAAAATTATCGTTAATTAAACGTTGGATGATTTTTATAGCTAGCAATATAAAAAGCAATAATTACGATAGAGTGGAATTATATTTTTATGTAGTATATATACACTTTATGGTAAATTGGTGTTCTTTTTATAATAAAAATGTAACATTTATTCCCATCTCATAGGAGAACAACGTTCTTATTAAAATTATTCGAGAGGCTTATAGCTTCGGTACATTATTTTATGATGCTGGTCATATCTTTGATTTATCTGAGGCAGACACTTTGGCTAAAACCCAACCCCCTGCTTATGATTTCTATAGAATATATGACCGTTTTATAACGGAATCCTGAACGAGAGCTTCTAGGAATAGGATGTGATAAAGAGCACTTTTTTTTTTTTTCCCTCTCTGCATGGAAGACTGAACAAAGAACTCTGACTTAAACAAAGCAAGAGAGAGTTGGGTAAGGAGTGGGAAACATCTTGGCCGTTGGCATAAAACCCTGGCTGGGTGGCTGAAGGAAAAGAAAGAGAAGGAAAGAAAAATCTCACTCTTGAATTGTGATAGTCACTCCCTGAGGCCCTGGGATTATTTTCTTCTGGGTTAAAACAGCTCCTCCGCGACAACTAAGGCAGTACTCTGAACACACGCGTGCGGACAATGAGAAAAGCCCGTTGACACAGACTGTCATTTACTGTGTGCAAGATGGTGGCCGCAGTCCCCCATCCTTGCGTGAACGTCTCTTTGAAATAGGGCTCACCCACTCCTCCAATAAAGGGGGAAGGAGGTCTGTTTCCCCATCTCCTGGATCTGGGCTGGCCCTGGAATTTGCTTTGACCAACAGAATAGGTCAGAAGTGATGTAGTTTGACTTCCAAACAAAGCTCCCAAAGGTCTAACAGCTCCCACTCTCGCCCTCTTGGAGCCTGAGGCCACCCCATAAAGGAGCCTGAGGCAGCCTGCTGGAGGATGAATGACCCCTTGGGCTGAGATGCCCAGCAACCACCCGTACCAGCGACCAGACACTCATCCAGTGGACCAAAGGACCATGTCATAAGAGCTGTAGCAAAACTTCCAGGAAACAAGTACGAATGCCAATTCATCATCATCCCAACCAAAGCCCAAAAGGATTTACACCACTGTCAGCGGCAGGACGCGCCAGGACACCCATCAGATCTGATCACCAAGTCTTGACTGGGGGAGGGGAGGATTCATCATTCACGTGATTGAATGATCTATTCTGGAAAATTACTCATGATGGTAAGTTATGAGGCCTTAAAGGGTACACACACGAAAACAAAAGAAAATAGAAACCAAGTATTGGGATTCCACATCTTAAGAGAGTTTAAAAACAGATGTAGGCACTGCCCTAGATCAGAGTTGGAAACTCAAGTGCCCAACGGCTCCCGGCGGGGAAGGCCCGCAGTGAGTAGGGGCCTCCACTTGTTCCCACGTTTGCTGTGTTTTTCAAGAGAAGTCGAAATTCGGCATATTTATGTAAAAGCACTCCATGCTAAATACCAACAACTAATTCAAAATTTTAAGTAAACAGCAAACTAAACAAAACATGTGTGCAGACCAGACCCACCCCAGGACCACAGGTATGCAAACACTGGCTTAAGTTACAGATTTATAAAGTTAAAAAAAAAAAAAAAATCGGGCCTTCCCTGGTGGCACAGTGGTTCAGAGTCCGCCTGCCGATGCAGGGGACGAGGGTTCGTGCCCCGGTCCGGGAAGATCCCACATGCCGCGGAGCGTCTCGGCCCGTGAGCCATGGCCGCTGAGCCTGCAAGTCCGGAGCCTGTGCTCCGCAACGGGAGAGGCCACAACAGTGAGAGGCCCGTGTAACGCAAAAAAAAAAAAAAAAAAAAAAAAAAATCATGTAAAACACCATGGTTTGTTTTCATAATTATTCAATTAGCAGTTGACTGTTTTCAGAGTTTTCTTCCTTACTGAGTAGTCCCTGCTGGTGGAGAAAACTCACTGAGAAGTACGTCAGGCAGAGAGAGAGAGACAAATACTGTATGTTATCACTTATAGGTGGAATCTAAAAAATAGAACAAAAGAATGAATATAACAAAACAGAAAGAGACTTATGGCTACAGAGACCAAAGTAGCGGTTACCAGTGGGGAGAGGGGAGGAGGGAGGGGCAAGATAGGGGTATAAGTACAAGCAGGTACAAACTATTATGTATAAAATAAGTTACAAGGATATATTATACAGCACAGGAAATACTGCCAATATTTTACAGTAATTTTAAATAGAGTATAATGTATAAAAATATTGAATCACTATGCTGTACACCTGAGACTAATATAATATTGTCCATCAACTATATTTCAATTAAAAATTTTTTTCTCACTAAATCCTTTTGACCTGCCTTGTCGCCCCGAGGTACCAGCCAGATGCAGGGCGTGAGAAGCAGTGTCACTTTTACAGGATGGATATTTAGACCCCTGGTGGGATCCTTCTCATAACCATGTCAGCTGAAAGCCACGGGGCAGGGGGGAGCCCCTCAACGAGAAACAAACGTCTCATGCAGAGAGAACACGGGAGCTGGCAGACTTAACATGGCATGGTTTGAAAGAGCATTGCATTCCGACCACCTTCTGTAAGGGATACATACGTATTCTTCCAGGAGAAGCGAAAGTCAGTTGCATAAAGACTCTGGATTTCAGGCTCGGAAGATATGTTCAATTAGACAACCCCGAAGCTGCTTCTCCAGATGCTTCGAATACGACAGCTCACTGATGGGGGATGTTGACAAGGAGGTTTCTGAAGACTGACAGATGTGCTGTCGTTTCGATCGTGGATTGTGGTTTTCCTCGGAACCCTGGAGTTAATTAAGGTTTAGTCTGTGCCTCTGGTCCTCAAACTTCGCTTTAAGATTCTGATTGGGTAGGTCAGGGGCGAGGTCCAGGAATGGTGTCTTAGTCTGTCTGAGCTGCTATAACAAAATACCACAGACAGGGGGTGGCTTATAAACAGCGGACAGTTCTGGACGTTGGAAGTCCAAGATCAAGGCGCTGGAAGATTCGGCGTCTGGCGAGGACCTGCTTCCTGGTTCAGAGATGGTTGTCTTTTCACTATAATCCCACATGGCAGAAGAAACAAGGGATCTTTGTGGGGTCCCTTTTATTAGCGCTCTAGTGCCATTCGTGAGGGTTCCACCTTCATGGCCTAATGGACTCTCGGAGGCCCCGCTTCCTAATACCATCACAGGAGAGGTTCGAATTTCAACACGTGAATTTGGGGGTGAGTGCGTGGAGGCACAAACATTCAGTCCATGACACATGCGTGTTTTCTAACAGTTCCCCCCAAGGTGATTCTGGAGAGTCAGACTATGAAAAACACTAGTCTGAGACAGACAACTGTGCCTACCCTATTTTACACAAGTTATTTGGCCACAGAATAGATTCATCTTGGACTTCCCTGGTGGCGCAGCGGTTAAGAATCCGCCTGCCAATGCCGGGGACACGGGTTCGATCCCTGGTCCGGGAAGATCCCACATGCCGCGGAGCAACGAAGCCCGTGCGCCGCAACTACTGAGCCTGCGCTCTAGAGTCCACGAGCCACAACTACTGAGCCCATAAGCCACAACTACTGAGTCCGCCTGCCACAACTACTGAAGCCCATGTGCCTAGAGCCCATGCTCCACGACAAGAGAATCCACTGCAATGGTGCCCGGGCACCGTGACGAAGAGCAGCCCCTGCTCACCGCAACTAGAGAAAGCCTGCACACAGCAACGAAGACCCAACGCAGCCAAAAATAAATAAATAAATAAATTTATATATAAGAAAAAGAATAGATTCATCTCACTGACAACTGTAAGTTGCGAGAATCACACTTCAAGATCCATCTAGAAGTGACATGCACGCATCTGTCTCGTTTTTCTTACACAAAACAGCATTCGCTGGTGTCGTGTTCAGCTTTACCCAAATGCCATCGTTCACAATGATGTATATGTACACGTGGCCACATAATAATTCCGTTAGCTGTTCTCTCGATGACTCCTGCCGTTGGGTAAAGTGGCGACCACTTGTAAGAACGTGCAAATAGCCTTGGAATTATTCAGCATAAACCTTCAGTCTATTTTTTTTTTTTTTTGACCACACCGCACGGCTTGTGGGATTTTAGTTCCCTGACCAGGGAATTGAACCCAGGCCCTCGAGAGTGACAGCACGGAGTCCTAACCACTGGACCGTCAGGGAATTCCCAGTCTTTTTTTTTTTTAATTGAAGTAGAGTTGATTTACAATGTTGTGTTGGTTTCAGGTGTACAGCAAAGTGATTCATATATATATATTCTTTTCCACTGTGGCTTATTTCAAGATATTGAATATAGTTTCCTGTGTTATACAGCAAGACCTTGTTGTTTATCTATTTTGTACATAGTGGTGTGTATCTGTTAATCCCAAACTCCTAATTTATGCCCCCTCTTCCCCTCTGGTAACCATAAGTTTGTTTTCTATGTCTGTGAGTCTGTTTCTGTGTTGTAAGTAAGTTCCTTTGTGTCGTATTATAGATTCCACATATAAGTGACATCAGATGGTGTTTGTCTTTCTCTGTCTGACTTACTTCACTTAGTATGATCGTCTCTAGGTCCATCCATGTTGCTGCAAATGGCATTACTTCATTCTTTTTTATGGCTGAGTAATATTCCACTGTGTGTGTGTGTGTGTGTGTGTGTGTGTGTATACACCACATCTTCTTTATCCATTCATCTGTTGATGGACATTTAGGCCGTTTCCATGTCCTGGCTACTGTGAATAGTGCTGCTATGAACACTGGGTGCATCTTTTCAAATTATCATTTTCTCTGGATATACGCCCAGGGGTGGGACTGCTGGATCGTATGGCAACTCTATTTTCAGTTTTTCAAGGAACCTCCATACTGTTCTCCATGGTCAGCCTATCTTTTAAACTTGCAGCAGCGATAACTGAGTTTGGGGAGGGCTGCTTGTTCCCATGACAACGTAATGGTTAGAGAGAGCGGCTGACTTTAAAACGAATATCAACAACAGCGTGAGAACCTTGGGCAGATGTGGGAGCAGAAGCCAACCTGGGTAGGTGCAGAAGCAACTTCCCGGTAGATCATCCCCATGCACACTGCACACCCGATGCAGAGCCAGAGGAGGTGGCAGGGGCTCGGGCCCCTGACCATGACCCGTGGCCGTCGAATGGCGGCAGCTGGGAGTCTGATCTGGCTCTTTCCCACCCGTCCCTTCCGAGACTGGCGGCTGCAGAGTCTGGCTATGCGTCCTGTTCACTCACACTGCAAGCTCAGGCCCTTTAACAGGACAATTCCTGAGCTCGCGTCTAACAAGCCCGCTCACAGCCAGGCCCCAAACCCAACGATACCCAGGAGCGGTGGGGCAGAGCCCTGGAGGCTCTGGCCTGTGATCTAGACCACTGTTCTCGGGTGGCCCGTGAGAGGTAGCGGTAGCGAACGACCATGGACCACTTGGTGAGAAAGCGAACCGTCTTTCAATTCTCAGTCCCTGGCTGAGTCAAGCAGAAAGCCTCGATGAGGTGCCAACCTGTTCTCTGCCTTCTCAACGGTGACACCTGGTCTCTGGCCAAGAGCCTCCCACAGGCGCCAGAACTGGTCAGAATTTATAACAACAGTCAACAGTTAGCAAGAGCTTATACCCAGGTAACAACCAGTCATGTTTCAGAATCCAGGATTTGGGGTTTTTAATAAAATGGTCTACGTTCCCTTTTAGTAACATATGCCCTCTAGGGGTCTAACGCAGCGCCCCATAAACAACACACCGGAACTTCCAAATCAAACTTAAGAATCGTCCCACCAAGCAGGATAAACAAAGCCACGAATAACTTCACATCAGCTCAGATATGAGTTTGCTGCCAACTGAGTTTTGGCACCCAACTTACTAAAAATAAAACTGTTTTTCAAGTGCTTTTTGGATTTTGGAATTGCAGAAAAGGGACGAGGACTCTGTGTTATCACTATGACTCTTTTCACAGAGACAGAAACAGGGGCACAGAGAGGTCCAGGAACCTGCCCGAGGCAGCATAGCAGTAAGTGGCAGAAATGGGAATTAAACTCAGACAGTGCAGCCCCAGAGTCGAGGTCCTTTTCCACCAAGCCTGGCTGCTTCACGGGAGGATGGAGCAAACCTACAAAGCTACCGCACAGATCCATGAGATTTGGGAACTACTGATTAAACTAAAAGCAAGGATAGTGAATATTCTCTGTGTCTCCCACTCTCTTGCTTCCCAGATTCCGACCAGAGCGTCATTTCAATACACGAGCTGGCAGAAAATTGCTCACGCCCCCCTGGCTGGTTCGGAGGCAGGCAAGAGGAGAATGTCAGGAAGGAAAGGGAAGAAAGTGAGGAAAGGCTTGGAAGAGAAGAGGTGCACCCGGGAGATGGCTCTGGTGGGCACGCTGCCAGCGGCAGAAAGTCAGAGGGAAAGAGCAAAACCCAGAAGAAATGTGCAAGGAAATCTGCAATTAAGTCGTCCTGGTCGTACTCGGGGGAGATGGCATGAGCATAACATCAACTGGCAGTGTCACCCAAGGAATGCTGACTTCAGCGAGGCCGTGGGAAGAACCGTCCAGGGAGGGAGTCCGGGCAGAGTTCAGAGGCCGAGGCTGTCCTCTGCTACTTTGCAAAGAAAACAGGAAAGGAAAGCAGTTCAACTACACCTGGGTGGCATGCGGTGTAGATTCACATCAAACTAAAATAACCAAAGTGTTTGGTTACTGCCCAAGAAGGATGATCCCTTTAATGCCCTGGGGTAAGTACCTCTCCTGATAGTTGCGGAGCACCCATTTGTGCCAGGACCACCACGAGGGGCCACGTGAGTAAGCCAGCATGACCACCAACCTGGGGGGCATTCATTCATTCGGGTGGGGAGGTCATGTATGATAAAAGCAAGGGTGCGCGTGTGAACTGCGCAGAGGGTTACGAAGTAACAGCACAGGGCGGGGGTGGGGGGGGGATGGAGAAGATGGGGGAGGGTGATGGGGAAAGCCTCTCAAGAAAGAGACAGTGAAGCCGAGGGGGAAGGATGCTCCCGGCGGCCCGGCTGCGGGAAGAACCAGGGGTGGGCAGGGAGCAGAGGAAGAGAGGCGTGAAGCCCCGGAAGCCGAGTCGGGAGGTGTCTTTTCTCTACGGCCACAGGAAGACACAGAGGGGTTTTGCAGCGGGGATGGATGGGACGGCATCTGCATTTTATAAAGGTCCCTTTGGCTGCTAGGAGGAGAGTGCGTGGGATGGAGCGGAGGAAGCTATTCTAAACGTCCAGACAAGACCCAGTAGTGCCTTGGAATGGGGGGAGGGTGTAAGGGTCTGGATACAGCAGTATTCTGGGGACAGAGCCCCTGAGAGGCGGGGACAGATGGAAGCAGCACGTAGATACAGAGCCCAGGACAGTGGTGCGGGGCTGCTCGTGTGCGCACACGCCGCACTGGACGGGAGGCCGCGGGGAGGGGGCCTGAGCTGGCTGCCGGGGTCCCGCACCTTCTCCTACAGCATCACCCTGGCAGCTGCAGCCCCCGAGGATCCTGCACGGGCCACTCACCTGAATTCTGCCAGTGCCAAGAAGTCACCAATCATCTCCTTACTCTGAATTTCAGGATCAGCTGCAAACGCACCTACAGGGCTGATTCCTGGAGCGGGCTGGGCACCGCATTTGCTGTACCGACATCTTGTCACCAGGCCCGCCGGAAGAGGGACAAACTCACAGGGTGATGGGCAGGGCACCGGCCGGCAGCGCTGGGGCCGAGGGTCCCTTTGGTGTGGTCAGGCTGGGTCAGGCAGGCCGCTCTCCTGATCGCAAGCCCCCAAACTACAATTAGTTGGTTTTCTAAACATCAAATTCTATTTCATGCCACACAGATTGCAAAACACAGTTATTCCTCTTAAAGCATGTTGAAGGGGTATTTTTTACACGTGAACACGTGTTTTGCATCATGGCGATTATGGATGGTCAGAGCCTTGAAACTGAATATATCTAATAAAGTAGCTAAAAATTCTCACTTTCAAAAAAAAAACCAAAAAGCCCCCAAACCACAAGGTGCTTGTTCACACGCAGAGCGGGTGTGCACAGCCGGCGGGTCTGAGACTCGCACACGCAGCCTGTGAGACACGGGCGGCCAGCAGAGGTCAGGCCAGAAGGTCAGTTCCGAGATGCAGCTCCTGCCCTGTAAAGGCGGGTGGAGAGTCCACAAGCAGAGAAAAACGGTCCTCCCGTCCTCCTATTTTAAGAGAATGTCAGACTTTGCCTGCCGGCCGGGAGTGCAAAAGCCTGGACCAGAGCCGGGAAGGGCCCTGCGCTCCATCCCTCATTGGCTCCTGGCCTGGCCTGGCCTTTCCAGAGCGGCGAGCCTCACCTGGTGGCTCCATCCTCGTCCTTCTCACCTGGCCAAGCCCGACTCTGTGCAGCACTGCTCAGCGCTCTGCCCACCCGAGGCGTCCCTTTGCCCCCACCACCTCCAGCCCTCTGGGTCATTCTGACCCCAGGGACCAGCCACAGGCAGAGAAGCGAAGCAGGACTGGGCCTTAGAAAGAGGTCCGTTCTCCCCAAGAAGTCGGACAAAGTGGTGAGCAGAATCCTTTTAGAGGATGGTCCCATGGAAGAGTGTCCCCTCTCTGCCCAGGCAACAGAGGAGGGGAGGGAGGGAGAAAGAGAGAGGTGGTGAGGGAGACAGAGACAGAGACAGAGGGAGAGACACAGACACCGAGAGAGACACAAATAGAGGGCGAGAGAAAGAAATAGAGGGAAAGACAGAAACAAACGGAGATAAAGAAAGAAGGAAAGATGGAGATGGGAGAAAGAGACACAGAGAGGAGGGGAGACAGGCACAGAAAACTGGGCGAGAGCCAGAGACACAGGCAGAGCCAGAGCCAGAGAAAGAAGGAGAGAGAGATGCAAAGACAGAGAGAGGGAGAGTCAGAGAGTGAGAGACAGAGACAAAGGTAGAGACAGAGACATACAGAGATAGAGGGAAAAACAGAGACAGAGAAAGAAGGAAAGACAGAGACAGAGGGAGAGACAGCCACACGAGGAATCGTGCAAACGCTCTCAGGGGTGGCCGAGCACCCATCAGGCTGAGACCTCGAGTCCCAGCCCTGTCATCTCCCGCTGAGCTTCGAAGGTAAATGCCTCACCCTCTCTGGGATCATCACAGTAACACCTGTGTGGGGTTCCCGTGAGGATTAGTAAGAGAAACAGGCAAGGTCCCTATAGTGGTGCCCGGCACACAGAGGAGGCCTGGCTGGGACCACCTGCCCCATCGCTCCCTCTCCGGGGAGCAGTGCCGCCCAGCACCCACTCTGAGCTCTGGAAATGTGGCCAGTGTGCCCGGGAACTGCATTTTAAATTATTCACTTGAATGGACTTAAACTGAAATTTTGACACTGGTGCTTGATTCAGGTATTACAAAGCTTTACAAGTATACTTGCAACAACCTGGACACGTGAATCTACTTTTTCAGCTGCAAATGGCATGGAGTCTCAATGCAAACCAAGTATTTCGATACAAATTTAATCTCCAGGCTGAGATGAGCTGGTGGGTAAAATACACGCAGGATTTCAGAGCCTCGAAAAAAAAAAATGTAAAGATCTCATTAAAAATTGTTTATATTGCACTGAAACCAACGGTCAGTTCTATGGGCAGGTGGGATGGGGAAAAACATTGTTTATATCGATTACGTGTTGAGATGATGCAAGTTTGGATAGATGAAGCTAAATAAAATATATTATTGATATGAATTTCATCTGTTTCTTTTTATTTTCTTTCAACGTGGCTATTAGAAAACTGTGCCTCCCCTACGTGGCTGGACGCACCCTTGATCCCTAACAAATACCAGCTATGCATCTGATCCCAGCTCTTCAAGCAGACGGTCCTTACCTAGGTCATTTGGTTCAGGTTCATGGCCGTCATCCCAGCATAATTATCAATAATACCCCTTTCACTCTCAAAGGTACCTGGTTTTTCACAATGAACAATATGGTCACCCTGTGGACAAATCCATGCAAAAAAAAAAATGTTGGACTGACTTCCATTTTAGTTCACATAGAGTTTGCCCAGAGTTTCCTTTGGGCTTAAATGGAAATCCAACAAACACTGGTCGAGCCTGCATCTGTGCTTTTACATTTCAGAGGGACTGGTTGGGGGCTTACACATCACAGTTGTATTTAACATCTAAGAACTCTAAATGTTTGGTTAAAAAGTTAAAAATTGTTTTAAGTAAAAAATAAAAAGAAGAAAGAGAGAAATGATATTTTGCATGACGCTGGCCAGATTTCACAAGGAGAACGTCTCGCTGTACTGAGCTTAATTCCACTGCTTAAACCTAAGGGCTCAGCAGACCGTACAGCTCCCGAGCGGCAGCAAACAACGTCACCCAGCGGCGCACCGTGAATGTGATTAACTCTGCGTCCACGCAGCTTTCCTCTGAGCCCAAGGACGGCACTCCACCCCATGTGCTTTCTGCTGTTCCCCGAAGACGGGCATCGTTATCTGCATCTTACGGATCAAGGAACGAGCACAGGAAGAAGAAACGTGTCCAGGATCACTCAGATTTCGAGGGGGAAAACTCAAGACCCAAGCACAGCTCTGCCCAAACAAAAGTTTGGAGGCTGATGTGTCTCCAACACGCCTTGCTTCTTCCAAACGTTAAACTGTTCATGGACCATCAAAAGTCAAAGATTTAAAATGAAACAGTCTTAATAGAAGTGTAAATCCATGCTGATGGCAAAGAACAGACACCGGCACGTAACACACATGCGCTAAATGTTAGCTGTCACCATCATTATTCCGAAAGTTACGACTTTTTTTATGGTTGCCTAAAAGACAAACAGAACCTCCCAGCGAAATGGGTTTGGGCCACACTTCAAAAGTCTGTCCTTGAGAGAGGAAATGGATCCACAGTTTCTATTAAATGTCAAATGGATTTTAATTTCGAAGCTATAAAATGTAGCCATAAAATAGCTCAGCTCTTTTCTTCTTAAAAAGAAAAGGAATGGGACTGTCGCAGTAACCAAAAAAAAAAAAAAAAAAAAAAAAATCAATGTTTAGTAGGTTTGGAAAGCTTCACTTCAGTTAAGGTTTTCCGGGGCTGAGGTGTATAAAAATAGAGATTATTTTGTTCCTACCACAGCTGAATACTTTTAATCATCGTTTTGTTGAAAATCCAAAGTATGATTTTTCTGCATTCGATATGTCTGTCTGTCTGTCTGTATCTATGTATCTATCTGTCTATGTGTTTATCTACATTAACTTTATGAGGCTGACACCCTGGCATGGAAGTCCCTTCTCAATAAGTGAAATGGAGCTTTGAATACGTATTTGAATGCACACTTGGAATAAACCTTGCAAACACTGGCGACAAACCAGTGGCTGCTTCCGTCTGCGCTCCTGAGCTAGATGACAGTAACCAAGGCCACTGACTTACGGAAAATGCATGTCTGCTCTGAAGCAACAGCTCCCACTCCGTGCTAGGTCGAGTCTGCTCGTGACTATAAAACAAAGTCACGTGTGACAGCCGCGTCGAGCACGCTTTTCAAAACGTGTTAAGAAAACGCAGCCTCCCCCCAGATGCTCCCCCCTAGAGCGTTCTGTTCTTTTGTAACATCCTTTGTAAAAGTAACATTAAAGCGCTGGGAACAAAATAAGCCCACGCCTTAACTGTATGAGTGCTGCGGAACTGTGTCTGGTAACTCACAGGAAGCCGGTAACGCAGAAATAACTTGGACGTGTCAGAGATAGGACAGTTATTTGCAAATATTGAAAGGAATGCCTTACAAGGAATGTGAAATGAAGTCAGGATAGCCAGGCTGCTCTCGTTCTAGCACTGGACCCGATACAGCCATTTATAAGTGACGGCTATTCAGACACTCACTGATAAAATTATAGTGCTCTGAAATTGAGCTATAAAATAAATAGACATTGGGTTTGGGGAGATGAAAATAAAATCTCTTTGCCCACGGGGAGACAATACTCTGTGACCTCCAGCTTGGCTGGCGTTGACGTTGGGAGATGGCAGAACGTGGTAAAAAGCCATATGCCTTTGTCTGGAGGATCGGCAAGGAACCGCTGCACACTCTTCGTGTTTTAGCTTTTAGGGGTCGCTATTCAAAGGAAAGGCATTCGTGTTAGATGTGCCTTTTGTTAGATAGTAACTGATAAGCCCGGGCCTGCCCTTTGCTCTTTCAGTTGTTTCCCAGGTGAGCGGCTGCATCCACACAGCACCTGGTGACGCCCGACTCCCTGCAATCCCGCCCCTCCCCGAGGGAAGCTGGCTTCCATCTTGTTCGCGTGACTGTGATAAGAAGGCAGCGAAACTAGGTGACGCATAATTATACTACGGGGAAGGGGAAACGATGTGGGATTAAATGTCTGCGGCAGGAAAGGTGAAAAACGGCATTTTCAAATATTGGAGTTGACCCGAGCTTTTAAGTATAAATCCCTTTATTTCTGTTATATAACACGTGCCTTCATAAAGATGATAGCGACAAGAACCTAATTTCTAAATCTAAAGACTTGAAGAGCAAAGGATGGGCCTAAGATTCTTTTTTTGCTGCCACCGAACACGAGCCGTAGGCAGCAGCGATGGGCTCTCCTTTTGGCGATAACGGGGACCCAGAGCCCTGACCGCGTGCCGTGACCACCGCTCAGCCCTGTATATCAACCCCTTCAGCCCACATCACACCTCTAAGAGCAAGAGTTATAATTAGCTCTTGACAGAGCTTGGAGACTCAGGCTACACGCCCTGCACAGGGTCCCAAGGGCTTCAAGTGTAGGCACATTCTTGGAACCTCAGACTTTGTGACCGGAACCCCTTCACACATGTCCTGGGAGGTCCTGGCACACAGGCGTGCCCCAGATGATGCTGGCTCCACCAGCTGTGCCCGCTATCAGCTGCATTCACCTTTATTTTAATTTCAGATACACATGTATCAGATACACACGTGTGCCTCTTCCGTACACTGCTTTGAAGGATTGCAAGGGACCAGATATATGGCAGTCTTCTGAAACCAGGAGATGCCCTGGAAGTGTAGGATGGTTATCTGAAGAGTGCCTGCTCCAGAAACCAGAAGTCTGTTTGGGAGTTTGGGGTTAGCACATGCAAACTATCGGGTTGGCCAAAAAGTAACATCTTACAGAAAAACCTGAACGAACTTTTTGGCCAACCCAATACTATCTGTAGGACGGACAGACAGACAAGTTCTACTGTAGCGCACGGGGAACTGCATTCAGTATCCTGTGATAAACCATCATGGAGAATATGAAAAAATACGTACATAATGTATAACTGTCACCGTGCTGTGTAGCAGAAATTAACACAGTACTGTAAATTTACTATACTTCAGTAAAATAAAAAAAAAAAAAGAAACCAGAAACCCAAGCATATAAGAGGGGAGGGGACTGGCTCAAGGTCACAATGATCATCACCAGAGGCCTCAGAAATAGAACTCAAGTCTCGACTTTCTTGAAAGTCCCTAGGTTTCTTTTAGTGACACGTCCAGGCAGCTGCCCACGTGACAACGGTGACACAGTGCTGCACACTCTCTCCTACTGATTATAAAGGGAACGCCAAGAGCTAATCACAAAGACGCAAATCACAGAATCTTGATCACCTGCACACAGACGAAAGCTACTCAGACCAGGTGAACGTGGGGAAATTACTCTCCTTTACCTGAGGGTCGGAAAACAGCAATCCTGTAACTTCGTGCTTCACCACTGCCGCGTTCCCAGGGATGTTCCTTGCCAACACAGGGACTTCCAAATCCATTGCCTACAAGGACGAAAGGAACAAAGGAGAGGTGGGCGATCACTGTAAGAGCTTCTGTGGCCAGATGAGCCAGTCTGTGGGAGAATAACTTCTTAGCTTAACTGGACCCCTTGCACCGCACAAAAAGTACCCCAAAAGCTTGCCGAAAATGATTTCCCAGTCCAAACCCCAGATTTTCCAACTACATACTGAATCTTAATGACTGACTGTATTTGCGAGTCTTGGGAAACTACATGCTGTAATGGTCTGTCTGACGTCGTTACTGCGATGTCACAAAGAAACCCTCTCTCTCCAAATGTTCAGTCGACACTTCTTCGGCGGCAGCGTGGAGTATACATTTTAACTACCGTCGTTACTTTCCCTGATGAGTAATTTTCTCCGAGCCAGCCATACGAATGCCACCAGGACTGCACACGTCCCTTTGGCATGTGCACAGCAGTGAGGAGAAGCACGATTTATCATTCCGATTATCCACTAAGCAGCCTTTCCAGTCCCAAAGGGCTGGGATCAGCCAGGCTGGGGCACCCCATAGTCGGCACAACCTGGCAACGAGGCCTCAGAAAGATGCCCAGAAGCGTGGCATGCAGTGTTGGCCTCCCCTGCCCGGTAGGGGGGCATTTAGAAACATACAGGATTAGGCCAGCCCTTCCCAGCTCCATTTCAGCTCCCTGCATGGACTCTCCCATGGTGACTTTCACAGGGGCCAGCCCAGCTTTCATGTGACAGGTGCCTTTCAGCAGGTGAGAGGGACATCCCTTCACACCTTGGTGTCCAGAAGCAGCCCTGAGGGGATGCTATCAGCAAACCAATATTCCGGCTCTTACTATACACAAGGATGTTTTAGGCACTCCAATTCGGCAGGCGGTGTCTCATTTCACGTAATAAACAATTTGGTCACGAAGGGGTGACATTCGGTTTTCAGAAAGGTAAAGTTCCCCAATCTCAGCCGCTTAGTATATTGCCATGGGAAGCTCTGACACCAAGGGCTTCACACGGCACCAACGCCACCAACGCCCAAGTGCCCGGAGCCATGTGTGACACATAGTTAAGAGCTCAACCAATGCTTGTGGATCAAAAGTTCCAGAAGCATCTGAACGTAAATTAATCATAAGTCAATGGTTCACACTAGGATCATCTTCTCTCGTCAGCAGTTTTCTTGGTGAGCTCACCTGGTTTTCTGGTTCTGTGTCGCCTGTATCTTCCCAGTACATGTTGAGTTTGAGATCCAGGCCCTGCATAAGGTCGGAGGAGAGGACAGCCCTCCTTTCTGCCCCCCGGAGACTGTGCTGTTCCCACCATCGGGGACGGCAGTGGAGCTGGCTGGCTGCTCGGACTGGAGCCCTCCCGCTTGCCCCCAGCTTCAGAGTCCCCTCCCCAGCACCGCGACAGCCTCTCATGGTGGCCTTTCATGGTCACAGAAAGTCTCCAAGTCGTGATATTCCGCTCTCATCTTGTAGGGTAAAAATCGGGACCTTCCACTGTCACTACATTCAGGAACAAAGAAACTCAGCAGCACAGGCAAAAAGTCACCCCAAACGGCCACATCTCGACATTAGGGTCACAGGTGCTTTATGAACCCACTGGTCGGACCCTGGGTTCTGACGTACCGTGGGTGCAATCTGGTCTTTTGGAGAAGGGCACAAGCCAGGACTTGTGAGACCTTGGTCTTGCCCTGGTGGAGGCTTTGCCCTCGACTAACGTGGCGGGTCTCAGATTCATTGCTCATCAGTCACTCTGGGGAGATGGAGTCGAAGTTCGACACCCGGCACCCGACGTCTTCCTGGGCTCCAGTTTCATCATTTGGGAATGAGGGGCTAAACTTTCCAGAATAAATGAACATTTCAGATGTCATTCTGCACAAATACCCCTTAGGTGGTTGATGGCTTAAGCTGACATTGACTATGTAAGTTACAGGGTCGTAATATAGTCAAGGTGAGTGAGACGACATGACGTCTGATGGCTCCTTTCCCTGCTCGTCACCCTGTTCAGGTCATTAGCTCATCAAACTGGCATGGCCCACTGTGATTCCATTTCTAGGCATCTGTCAAGGGACGGCTGGCATGACCCGCTGTGATTCCATTTCTAGGCATCTGTCAAGGGACTGCAGAATCCTCCACGTAGCTGAGACCTTCCAGACTGTCTCATCTCATCCCACCGATGAGGGGATGAGGGGAGGCTCGCTAGAGGCTGATCACACACGTCAGGGCACACGGCTAGCTCTGTTCTCATTGTTCCCTGTCCCAGCTGGGCCCTGGAGCATCTTCCAATCCAAATGGTACATTTATCCACTGATGTCGTTAAGCACCGGTGCATTTTAGAGAAACTGTGGCAGACACACAGACTGAGAGGAGATTCTATAAGTACAGATATGAAGATGTAAGTGTAGATCTATAAAACTGGCCATCAGAGAATCTCAGAACCGGCCGGTCCTGAGGGAGGACAGAGTTTATATCCCTGTTTCAGCAAAAAATAAAAAAGATCCCATCATTCCTCCTGTAGTATAGACTTACTTGTATATCAACCAGAGCACACCAAGTACCCAACACACAAGTAAGGCCGTGGGCCAGTGAGATCACCCATTCCTTGTCCCTCACTCAACAAATAATCATCAACCTGCAAAGGGCAAGACACAGGAGGTTTGGGCGATGAGACCAGCTGGTTAAAGGCGAGTCAAAAAGGTGATACCGTATAGTAGTTCAGCTTTGCTCAATCCAATGAATATTTATTGATTATTGATTATTGGGGGAGGGTTCAAGGTTGCAGAGGACATGCTCCTTGCCTTCAAGGAAAACTGCAGTTCAGCGGAAAGAATGAAATTCAATCTGGAAATGCTGCCATTTGCAACGACATGAACGAACTTGGAGGGCGTGACGCTAAGTGAAATAAGTCAGAAAGAGAAAGACAAATACTGTGTGAAATCACTGATATGTGGAATCCCCCCCCCAAAAAAAAAACAAACAAAGAAGAAGCAGACTCACAGATACAGAGAACAAAGTAGTGGTCACCAGTGGGGAGAGGGAAGGGGGAGGGGAAAGATAGGGGTAGGGGCTTAAGAGGTACAAACTACTACATATAAAATAAATAAGCTACTAGGATATACTGTACAGCACAGGGCATATAGCCAATATTTTATAATAACTATTAATGGAGTATAACCTTTAAAAATTGTGAATCACTATGGTGAACATCTGAAACTTACAAGGTACATCAACTATACATCAAGAAGAAAGAGAGGGCTACCCTGGTGGCGCAGTGGTTGAGGGTCCGCCTGCCGATGCAGGGGATACGGGTTCGTGCCCCGGTCCGGGAGGATCCCACATGCCACAGAGCGGCTGGGCCCGTGAGCCACGGCCACTGGGCCTGCGCGTCCGGAGCCTGTGCTCCGCAACGGGAGAGGCCACAACAGTGAGAGGCCCGCATGCCCAAAAAAAAAAAAAAAAAAAAAAAAAAAGAGAGAGAGAAATACAATCTGAGTCTTGAAGTTGTGTGCTGGGTGGAGGAAGATGATACTTAAATGTTCTCTGAAAGCTGTATATTCAGAGAAAACTAATTTCAAAGCCCCCTCTTAAAAATAAACTGTCTTTAAGAAAGGAGACGTCTTGATAAACAGCAAGGATTTACCGTATAGCACAGGGAACTATATTCAATATCTTGTAATAACGTATAATAGAAAAGAATCAGAAAAAAAGAATATAGATACATAGATATACATATGTATAACTGAATCACTTTGCTGTACACCTAAAACTAACAAAATATTGTAAATCAACTATACGCCAACAAAAGAAAAAAGAGAAACAAAGAAAGGAGGCATCTTAAGAATAAGTAAGCATGTGGAAATGCTATTTTCATAGAGCCAAGACATGGCATTAAGGAATCAGATGGTTGATTCACAAGTCACTTTCTTCAGGTGCGAAGTCACCTCTTTCAAAACAAACTGTGTCTGCAGGAAAGGCAAAGTCCTGGAACACAGCAGTGCTGTGACGCTGGTCCTGACGAGAACCGGGCCTGGCAATGTCTCGGGTGAGATGGTGTTTGGAGATGGGCGAGCTCGCCCTCTGAACCCCTTCTGGTCGTGACAGTGGAGGGAAAGGGGCAGTGGAGGGGGTGGGGCTTGGAGCAGAGAGTCGCTCAAACCTGGAATCTGGGGCCCCGTTTTGGGACAAAAAAGAGGAAACATCAGGGCTGAAGGGGCACCTAACAGCCGGTCGAGTTTGCAGTCACTGAATTTCTCTTGCCCCCTGATGAGCTCTTCAACCCTCCAGCAGGTAGGTGGAAGCTTCCTATCTGACCTTTTTAAAAAGCTCTGTCGCTGGTGCACCGTCTTCAGCGGGGTTAACAGAGGTTTCCAGAGACACGGCCCCCAGTCTACACGCAGAAGAGCCTTTGGAAGCACGGCCGCCAGGGCTCCGCGTCAGCACAGCCAAGAGAGCTTTTGCAGGGCGCCGTTATGCATACCGATGGTTTTTTAAGCTTCAGAGGGAATTCTGATGCACACCCTAGGTTGAAACCTCTGGGGTCCAGATTTCCTTGCAGACAGGTCTGCGTGCATTTCAGTGGCCTTAACTGGGCATATGTCCAGCACCGTGATCACTGCTTGTCACGTGGGGATGCGGCTGGTCCGAGTGCCCCACTGATGTGCATGCACAGTGCGTTCGGATCTGACACCATGGAGTTTAGAGCGCTTCTTGACGGGGACGCCAATGGCATCTTGCGGACACACCTTTGACGCAAAGACCGTCTTGCAGATTGAAAAATACTTTGCCTGTCTGCACTCCCTCCACGCCAAACTAACTGCAAGTAGCAGCCTCCTAGTTGTGACAACTCCAAAAGCCCTCCCGTTTTAAAAGTGGGAAGGGCACAGGTCTGCCCTACACACTTTTGAAATTAGCCAAGGTCAAATGACACAGGGTCACAGTTATCCTTGAAAAGCCCTGAAATGAATCTTTCATCACTAGGTCCTGGGCCTGGAAGCTAAGAGCCCAAGAATTACCTTTTTACTGCTCTTTGCTTTAGAAGATGCCTTCCTCTCCTCTGGGCAGTGAAAACTTCGACCTGGAGGTTGGGTGTGTGTGTGTGTGTGTGTGCTCCAGGGCAGGGAGGACAGCCCAGTGAGGAAGTGTGGGATAAGCAAATAACTTTCTGGGACTTCCCCGGCAGTCCAGTGGTCAGGACTCCGCGCTTCCACTGCAGGGGGCCCAGATTCGATCCCTGGTCGGGGAACTAAGATCCCGCATGCCACACGGCCAAAACAAAACAAAAATTAATAATAATAATTTTTTGTGTTCTTCTAATTCTGTGTAGAGTTCAACTCCATCATAAGCCCAAACTTGAAACCACAGATCCGTTGCAGGGATGTCCACTCTACTGCCCAGGCGTCCAGCTAACGCTTGATTTTTGGAGTTTATCAGCAAAAGAAAAGAAGTGTGTCATAGCAAATGGATTTTTACATGCTTCCATGACAAAACAAAGTTAATTCTGAAAGGTCAAAGGATCCCTTCCTTCAAAAGTGATATGCACTTATTCTGTGATTAACCACTTTGGTTCTTTGAATTGATTCTAATGAAATCCACCCTCCACACGACTCCTCTAAAATCAGTTTCATTCAAAACCCTCAGCCCAAAGGTTATTTTGGAATTTTCAAAAGGAACACAGTATCCACATTTGAAGGCAGACAGAATTGCTAACAGCTGCCTTTCCTTTGAAGTAAATGAAATTTGACAGCAACTCATCTGCAGTGAACTGCTGTGTGCGCTGCTTAGAAAATCATTCCCGAATTCCACTTTACCTTTTCTTAAGAAGTTGGGGGAGAAAAAAAAAATGTGTATTTACATACAAAGGAGCGATCCGGCAATGGCTTGAGGACGTGGTACTGTAAGAACAGACATTTTTAAAGCTAACAGGGAGAGTGGCTCTAGTCCAAAGCTGATTCTAAACCACAACGGAGACTAATGCTAACCATTAGGCTTAGACTGAGGTATTCAAACATCTGGCTGAAGATGAACATGGTACCAATCCAAGCTCTGTGCTTTGAAAGCTTCTCAACACCGGAATTACAGGCGTCAGGATATACCACCCCCGCCCACAGTATTTTGTTTCTGGTCTTCTTTGTTTGCTTTTTTAAATGATGCCACATTCACAGAAAATATTACACATGGACATCAGTCATTTCTTAAATTTAGGGAGCATGATTTTTTTTCCTGCTTTAACTATTTACCAGGGTCTCTGAAACACTGAAATTCACAAAGTGTAACTTTGGCTGGTAAATTCAACTAGCATCCAAAGGAATAAATGGATGTTACAAATACTTAGGATAAAATAATAGCATCGCTCTAAGTAGACCCTGAAGTAAGAAACTAGCACCGTGAGAAAGGGGATGTGAGACGCGATTTAAAGACCTGGAGGGCCAATCACCAAACGTTTCTGTTTCTACAGCAAGTTTTATCATGCGCTAACCACAAGGACTTAACAAGGCATCTATTGTGTGAGAACTGAAGGAGACGCCATGCGAGGGATGGCTTGTGATTTAATGATATGAAGAAAATCCAGCACTGAATGCTGGTTATGACAGGAGGGACGGAGTCTCCTCTTTGCCAAGATCACTCTTGAAAAGGAACCCAGTGTGCTGTGAACCGACAGCAAAATAAGGGAAAGGAAAATCCTTTTGCATTAGAGGCACGCTGGGGATTACTCAGGTCATCAGCATGAAGCAGTTTAAGAGATCCTGGTAATACACCCCATCACATAAAACGCTCAGTGAGGAGAAGAGATTGCAAAGGGCTGTGAGGTTGGATTAAGTCCCTCTAACCCAGGAGCCGATACACTCAATCCAGAGGCTGCCAGGATCAAGTGCAGGGGCCTCAGCCTCTCCCTGCAAAACACAGATAACTCCAGCAACAGACTGCACGGTTGTGCTGGGCTGTGCACACTTAGCCCGAGTAGTGTAAGAGATTTTCAGAGCTGAACACCAGACAGATGAGGTCCACACTCACCCCCACCGCCTTGTGCACCTGCAACTACTCTTCTCCGTGTACGAAGCCCCACCCCCTGCCATGTGCACAAGCCCAACCCTTTCTTTCTTTTGTTCTTTGGCTGCGCCAGTGCCTGCGGGATCTTTGTTCCCCAACCAGGGATCGAACTCGTGCCCCCTGCAGTGGAAGCACAGAGTCTTAACCACCCACCGGACCGCCACGGAAATCCAAGCCCAACCCTTTCTTATCCCCTAAATTCTGGGATCATAGCACACACTGAAAAGAGGGAGGAGACATCAAGACAAAAGGAGGCTCCCTACAAAACACACCTTCACCCCACATCCTGTCCCGACCCATCATAGCCTCAGCCGCCTTCCCGTTGAAGCTAAGTGGCGAGTCAGAGAGGCGACGCTATCCTAGTTTTATTTCATTTTGTAGCTGGCAAGGAAAAATGGCAAGGAGAAAGAAAATAGTATTCTTAAGCCCCAGACAGAACTTAAAAACTACTTTAGAACTCCCGAGGAAATGCCGTTTCACTTTGTTAGCTTTGAGAAGCGCACAATTTTATTGACAAAGGCATCGCCTCCATAACTGAGAAAAGGGGTGATGGACAATTTCATATTTCCACTTTCAGTACCCATTAGATCATTACCTCCAGGATTGCGGCTGACATGCCTTCAGAGACAGAGCTATTCACCACCGCGAAGCAATTCTTCACGACCGCGTGGAGGTCTTCCCGAGCCATCTCCCGGATCAATCGTACGCCAGGGGTCCTGGAACGACACAGAGCAGAGAGAGAGCTTACGGCTGGGAATCTTACGGGGAGGGTCTGGGAGAAGGGGAGACGACGATTTTGGAGAAATCCCCTAGATCCACAGGGAAGCATTACTGCTAAAGGATTCAACACAGAAAACCATACTGGAGTGAGAATCTATTCTACATCCATCCCTGATAAGAGAGAGAGGAAGCCTGTTAACACACCCGCCGTCATTCTGAAGCCCTCTGACCAAGGAGACACGTGCTTCTCAGATACTGGACGTCAGAGATACAGCTCTTGCCATTTTTCTCTGAATGATTTAGAAAACAAACCTTTCCTAATAATGCAACCTTTCTTCAAATTCTTTTTTAAAGATACACAGAAAGAGAATCATAGATGTATCATAAACAGAGAGAAATAGTAAAATAGAGAAACTCAACCAATACCCAGGTTCCCAGCACTTTGTCACATAGGTTTTGTTTTGTTTTCTTTTTTTTTTCACCCAAAAATATGGACATTCTTCTCCATCCCCTACCCCTCTCCACCATTCTCAGGATTTTGAGGTTATCCTTTCACATAATTGGTTATACTTTCACATACATGCATTCTGTATCTATGAGCAACGTAAAGACAGCTGATTGCATATGGGGATGAAATCAGTTTCCCAGTCCCCTGGGGTGATGGTGTGGCCAGTGAGAGGAGCTGGAATCCTGGGGGTATGAGGAAATTCACATAAAAAGGGGCTGACCCAAATGGGAGGTAACCTTTCTGGCTCTTGCCCTTCCCCATCTCCCCACTTAAAATTCGGAATGTGATGCGTGAGTTCTACAGCCACTGTCACCTTAGGGATGGAAGCCACAGGTAGGGACCGCAGGACAGCAAGACAGGAGCTGAAGTCTTACTTGGTCCTGGACCAACGACCTCAGATTTTTTTTATGTGAGCAGTTAAGCGCCAGGGTGTGTAAGCCAGTGTTATCGGGTTACTGGCAGACAAATGCAATTGATAACAAAGACTCTGACAAACTGCCCTCTAAAGGGGTGACGGCAATTTTCACCGTCACCAGCAGATGTTTTAAGTCTTTTCAGTTCTGGCCAATGTGATCAGTGACAACTGTAACCTCAAAGTGGGTTTCCTGGGAATTTCCTGACCTACTGAGGCTGCACGTCTTCACACGTGTGTCCATGCTGCCACCCCTTAGGGAACTGCTGATGCTTCTAGGATATGAGCTTCCTGGCTTGTAAACGGGGAAAATCATAGCGCCTAGGATGGCACAGGATCACCCTAATCGCACAGGCGATTAAAGGAGGAATTATTAGTAAACTGCTGGGAACAGAGCCTGGGACACGGTGAGTGCTTGGGAACTGGGATCATATATCGGTCACTAGGTTTCCTCTCCTGCAAAACACCTATACTTACCTCTTTACTTTGGCTTTTACTTCCCTTGTGAACACTGGATCAACCTGAAAAGAGACAAAGATGGGTTTTAGGAAAAGCCGGAAGTGAATCTAAGTCTCAAGAGAATTGCAGATTATGGCAAGAGAGCCAAACCTAACAATTCAGAAAGGGAAAAAACAAATCAAATAGGAAATAATACCCCCGCGTCCAGCTACTACAAAGTAATAAAGGAAAGAGAAGGACTTGAGAGAAAGTTTAAAGAAATATACATAGAGAGTCGTCCCTCAGTCGTCCCACAGGGGGTTGGTGCCAGGACCCCTTCAGATACTGAAATCCACAGATGCTCAAGTCCCTTATATAAGATGGTGTAGTGCCTGCATATAACCTACGCACATCCTCCTGTATACTTTAAATCCCTCTAGATTACTTACAATACTAATATAATATAAATGCAATGGAATAGCTGCCAATGCACAGCAAATTCAAGTTTTGCTTTTTGGAACTTTCTGGAATTTTTTTTCTGAATATTTTCAATCCATGGTTGGTTGAATCCGCAAATGCAGAACCCACAGATACAGGGGGACAACTATATCCCTGTTTCCTGTCTGGTCTGTAAGATAAGAGCCTGGTGAAGCCCCAGGTACAAAAGCGCAAGAGCCGTCCACCCAACTCAAGGTCTTGAAACAGAAGTCATTTATAGTCAAGGGAAAATCGGACAACACAACGCTTCACTGGAAGGATTGTCTGGTTCATTACAGTGGTGGATTTTGTCATAAAATCTTTGAGGCAGAAGGAGTTGGAACCCTTGGTACATCTAAGACAAAGGATCTGACCACATTAAAATTTTATTTTTAACAGGGAGCCTTCCCAGATACACAATTTTAAAGCCAAGGGCACATCCATGAGCTGATACATGGGGAAAAAAATGTGGTCTGTCCATACAATGAAATATTATTCAGCCACAAAAAGGAATGAAGTACTGATTTATGCTACAATGTGGATGAACCTTGAAAACATGATGCTAAATGAAAGAAGCCAGACCCAAAAGGCCATAAATTGTGGCTCTCTTTAATGTGAAATGTCCAGAATAGACAATTCCATAGAGAAAGAAAGTAGGTTAGTAGTTGCTAGGGACTGGGGGGTGGGGAGAACGGGGAATGACTGCTAATGAGTATGGGATTTTTGAGGGGGCGATGAAAATGTTCCAGAATTAGATAGGAGTGATGGTAGCAACACTCTGTGACTATACTAAAAACCACTGGATTATATACTTTAAAATGGTGCATTTTATGGCATATGAATTATATTTCAAGTTTTAAAAAGCCAAGTCCAGGTCTTCCCTGGTGGCACAGTGGTTAAGAATCCGCCTGCCAATGCATGGGACACGGGTTCGATCCCTTGTCCGGGAAGATCCCACACGCCGCGGAGCAACTAAGCCCGTGCACCACAACTACTGAGCCTGTGCTCTAGAGCCCGAAGAACCTATGCTCCGCAACAAGAGAGGCCACCGCAACGAGAAGCCGGCGCACCGCAACGAAGAGTAGCCCCCGCTCACCGCAACTAGAGCAAAGCCCGCACGTAGCAACGAAGACACAACCCAGCCAAAACTAAAAAATAAATTAATTAATTAAAAAGCCAAGTCCAACTTTTTAATTAGTTACAATCTAATATGCTCGAGTCTGCATTTCACTCCTACTTCACATCTGGAGGAAATGTGTCCTTTGCGACAGGCACCGTGTTTTGTCCTATCGCATCCCTGGTGGTCAATATGTTTGTTGAACTAATGCAAAATTTAAGAGCAGTGTTTTCAAGCTGATCCGCTATACCAACATTTTTGACGCCATGTGTTTTTAAGCAAACTTGTATGTAGATATCCAGAGGCCAGAAAGAGAGGCGGTACAGGCTGAGAGGGGCTCTGGAGACAGATCACCTGGGTGAAATCCCCCCCAAAACCAGTCACTAGTCACATGGCCGTGCACACATTAATGGACGTCTCTGGGCCTTGGGTTCTTCATCTCATAATACGAGAAACACGTTCAGCGCTTACAGCGATTTCTGAGACATAGTAACTGCTATACAAGTAGTAGAAGAAAACAGAAAAGAAGAAGAATGGAATCTGCAGACTGCACCACTAACACAAAAATACGTACACATTAATCTCAAATGTGTACTTTCCCAGTGGCACTGCCACACTTCTCAGCAAGAGAAAGACACCTGGACACCGGAAGGTGATCATCGTACCCACGGAGGAGCACACCTTATTCCCAACCATCAGAGGCCACACTACAACACTCTTTGCGCACAATGAGCTCTTCTCAGGTCAATTTACTTACTGAGGTACCAGGAGGATCTTAAGGGATACTTTTCCGTCTGTCACAGCGTCCCCGTGAGCCTAGTTAGGACGGAGCTGCAGAATATATTCATCACACCTGGTTCATCCACCTGCAAACTCTTCAGTGAAACGATCCATAGACTGGTTGTGCCCTGCACCACCCCTCCCATGGTGTTGTTAACAATGAAAACAATTTTAAAGTAACTGACAAAATATTCTTAAATTTATGCACGTGTAAGACAAGTTTCTAAACGTGTCTTCAAAGACAGAGGCAGGGCTTCCCTGGTGGCGCAGTGGTTGAGAGTCCGCCTGCCGACGCAGGGGACGCGGGTTCGTGCCCCGGTCCGGGAAGATCCCACGTGCCGCGGAGCGGCTGGGCCCGTGAGCCATGGCCGCTGAGCCTGCGCATCCGGAGCCTGTGCTCCGCAACGGGAGAGGCCGCAACGGTGAGAGGCCCGCGTACCGCAAAAAAAAAAAAAAAAAAAAGATAGAGTCAGATGAGGGTGTGAGCACATTTTACGAATGCAGTGTCTGCCGGCTTGTCCTGTTACCGCTAAAGAGCTTAGAAGTGAAAGCAGATTCAATTTCTATTCTCATTCACACTTCACCGGTACGTACCAGGAATTACAATCCAAGTCAGTTTAATGAATATGATATCCCTAGAGAGTTTATCATACTAACTGAATAATTTTGTGTTTTCCAGAAACTTAAGTTCCATTTGGCAAGGAAATGCTGTGTGTGTGTGTGTTTGTAACCCCAAATCCTTCAAACTACTCATACGCCCGAGATGTATCCCAAGGAACCAGAAATGCAAAGCTCACTTACATCCCCGAGATCATAACATCACTTTGACGGCGAACACAGCAAATCTGGATGCCTAAAGAAACTGAAATTATTCCTAGACTTTTTTTATAGCTTAATTTATTTTAATAACAAACTTGCAGGAACAGTACAGAAGACACAAACCACTAAACACAGGTATGTAAAGCAACTCAGAAAAGTGTCGTGAATGGATGGAATCTACCGTACGATTAAAACGCTGCAAAGACCATTTAGTTGCCGTCAGCTGGAAATTTACTTGTTTTAAATATCATATGATATCGCTTTATATGGAATCTAAAAAAAGGATACAAACGAACTTATTTACAAAACAGAAATAGACTCACAGACCTAGAAAACAAAACTATGGTTACCAAAGGGGAAAGGGGGGGGGATAAATTAGGAGTCTGGTATTAATAGATACACATTACTATATATAAAATAGGTAAACAACAAGGTCCTACTTTATAGCTATACTCAATATCTTGTATAATATATACTATATAACTATACTCAATATCTTGTAATAATCTATAATGGAAAAGAATCTAAAAAAGAATAGAGATACATATATGTATATACGTATCACTGTGCTGTACACCTGAAACTAACACAACACTGCAAATCAACTATATTTCAATAAATATTTTTTAAAAAAGAAATTTACTTGCTTTAAGAAAATCCAAACGCTGGAATTATCCAGAATATTTTAACAGGTTTATTTATAATTTTTATAAAATTCAACTTCTGAAGCTTGTTTGCTGAAACATTATGACCTGAATTACTGTCTCTGCTTTTACATTAAAAATGCACATACAAAATGAAACTGGAAAAACTGCCAATCCCTGATTTCTGCCCCCTATTTTTCCACTCAGCAATCAAACACTTAGGTACCTTTGGCGTCCATCGGCGGGCAAAAAACCTAACGTTCAGAACTATCAAAGAAGAGAACTTCTTTTAAACAATGAAAGGTTTCCCATCTGAGTCATCTTAAGCATGTTCTCGGTGTAAACAGCATGCTGGCTGGGTGTCCCTTGGCCTAACTATTACACATTGGGCATGGATCGCACACAGGCTGGTGTCTTCCAAAAAGACAACCAGACGGGCTTTGCTGGCCTCTCTCAAAGCACAGATAGCTGCACTCTGAAAGTGCAGATCTGTTTGGAAGTTCTGAGCAATTTCTCGCACCAGACACGGGAAGGAACGCCTGCCAATCAGAAGTTCAGTGGACGTGATAACGTCTTTTTTCCGCGAGCTGCTACAGTCCTGTAACGATGAGTTTCTTCACCTCTCCAGTACAGGGCGCACTCTTTTTATTTTATTTTATTGAAGCATAGTTGATTTACAATGTTGTGTTAATTTCTGCTGTATAGCAAAGTGATCCAGTTATATATATATATATATATATGTATGTATATATATATGTAACCCTCATATTCTTGATACTGAACATAGTTCCCTGTGCTCTACAGTAGGACCCTGTTGTTTATCCATTCTGTATGTAATAGTTTGCATCTGCTAACCCCACACTCCCACTCCGTCCCTCCTCCACCCCCCAACTCCCTCCCCGCCCCCGCCCCGCCCCAGCAACCACAAATCTGTTCTCTGTGTCTGAGTTTATTTGTTTTGAAAATAAGTTCATTTGGGTCATACTTTAATTCCACACATAAGGGATATCATATGGTATTTGTCTTTGTCTGACTTACTTCACTTAGTATGATAAGCTCTAGTTGCATCCATGTAGCTGCAAATGGCATTATTTCATTCTTTTTTATGGCTGAGTAATACTCCATTGTATATATTTACCACATCTTCTTTATCCATTCATCTGTCGATGGACACGTAGGTTGCTTCCATGGCTTGGCTATTGTGAATAGTGCTGCTGTGAACATAAGGGTGCATGTACCTTTTAGGACTATAGTTTTTTCCAGATATATGCCCAGGAGTGGGATTGCTGGATCATGTGGTAGCTCTATTTTTAGCTTTTTAAGAAACCTCCATACTGTTCTCCGTAGTGGCTGCACCAGCTTACATTCACACCAACTGTGTAGGAGGGTTCCCTTTTCTCCACACCTTCTCCAGCATTATGACTTGTAGACTTTTTGATGATGGCCATTCTGACCAGTGTGAGGTGGTACCTCATTGTAGTTTTGATTTGCATTTCTCTAATAGTTAGCGACGTTGAGCACCTTTTCATGTACCTGTTGGCCACCTGTATGCCTTCTTTGGAGAAATGTCTCTTTAGGTCTTCAGGGAGAACTCTCGCAAGAGGCTTTTGTAGTCAGTTGCTTCCTGGGGGCTTCACCCTCCGTGGACTTGCAGGCAGTCATTTTTGCAGGAGCCACTGAACAGAGACCTCCTTACTCAGCCCCCTTGTCCTTAGGCTGGAGCTCTGCAAGCTAGGGGCAACAGTGGGGTTACAGAGGGACACAAGGAACTACAAACACAATGCTATTGCTAGAAAGATCTTTAAAGAATAAACTCAAAGCCACGCATGATCTATTGCTTACTGTTGCTGTTAACAGTCAGCGCTCACTCGCTGCTTACTCTGGGCCTAAGCTATTCCAAGTCCTATGTGTGCATTACTTCTTGCCAACAATCCTGCAATCATCATCCCCACTTTAGGAGGGAGGACAGTGGAGCTGGTGTAACTTAGCCAGGATCACACAGCTAGGAAGGTGCTGGGCCAGGAGTCAAACTCAGGCAGTCTGACTCTGGAGATGGCACTCTTACCCAAGTTCCATGGCCCCTCTGGTTTCTACTCAAAGGATTTTTATCATATAGTTTATACAAAGCCCATGTGGGTTATGGAACCCCTACCTACTTACTTATGTCACAGGGAAGAACAAATCTGACTCCATATTGGATCTGTTTCTTTTACTTTAACCTTTGTATTCTATTGCTTTTGCTACAAGTTAAGAATGTTGCCTGCAGCCTGAAATATACAAGAGCCCATTCTTAAAGCTATAACACTTTTCCATTCATACGGAGATAAAAAGCTGCAGAACAGAGAATAACATTTGTCTTGTTGGAAGTTTACAGGAACAGTGTGATCTGACTTTCAGGAACAGCTGCAAGAACAAAGGATTCCAAGAAGTCTGTGACAACCAACCACACCCCCTCCACTTTTAGTATAAAAGAAGCCTGAATTCTAACTCAGGGAAGACGGTTCTTTGGGACACTAGTCCACCATCTTTCCGGTCTGCTGGCTTTCCAAATAAAGCTGCTGTTCCTTGCCCCAGCTACTCGTTTCCTGACTTACTGGCCTGTCGTGCGGTGGGCAATATGAGCACGGACTCCGTAACATTTACTCTCCACTCCTCACCTCTCTCCTAACTGCATGTCTTCCTCTCCACCAGGAATGCCACCCTCTGTCCCTAAAACCCATTCATCCCCCAAGGCACAGACAAATGTCAACTTTCGGAGAAACTTTGCCCAGTTATCCAAACCAGAAGTAACATCTCCTCCCAAACTTTTCTACCCCCTCCCACCAAAAGTGGGCCTACTTTTTGGGGTACTTGTCCATCTCTTCTCCTTAGACATGTTCATTTTCCTCCCAACGTCATGCTAGTTCTATACTGGCTCTACCTTTCCATTTCGCACTTCTGATCCTTTTCCTTCAAATTATCCTAAACCATTGAATTGCATTATAACCCTAACATCCCATCATGAAAGATAAACAGTGCAATGAAAGACTTCTTTTGGCAATACATGTTAATTCTGACATGCATGTTTTACTTATGATAAATTTTAGTTAGAAATTCTTGTTTTTAATTTTTAAAAATAAATTTATTTTATTTATTTTTGGCTGCGTTGGGTCTTCGTTGCTGTGCACAGGCTTTCTCTAGTTGTGGTGAGCGGGGGCTGCTCTTTGTTGTGGTGCGCGGGCTTCTCATTGCGGTGGCTTCTCTTGTTGCAGAGCACGGGCTCTAGGCACATGGGCTTCAGTAGTTGTGGCTCGCAGGCTTGGTAGTTGTGTTTCACGGGCTTAGCTGCTCCGCGGCATGTGGGATCTTCCTGGACCAGGGCTTGAACCCGTGTCCCCTGCATTGGCAGGCAGATTATTAACCACTGCGTCACCAGGAAAGCCCCACTGTTTTTAATTTTTTTTAACACTTTTCTGTTCTCATGATTAACTATTTAGGCGAAAAGAATTCATGAAGGGAAAAAAAATTTTTTACAAGACAGCTGAAATACCTAACCCTTTAACTACAATTTTGAAGGTATAACATCAAGTTTCAAGTTGAAAGTACAAACTGCATTAAACTTTTCTGGGTTTGTCTTCCACATCAGTTCATTTTCAAATCTCTTAGTGAAGCCAAGGGGAACAAAACACAAGGCAAAGAAAAAAGAAGGGTAGATATTTTTATTTAATGAAAGCACATGTTATGAAATTTTAAAAAGTGAAAGCACTGCAAGCAGCAGAGAAGATTCTCATTTCCTCCTTCTAAGCTTATTTACTTTCTAGCAAAATATATTGTCTCAACTCCCAGGCTTGAGGAAAATCATCTTTGATATACGAAGTTATGGTGGAAAGTCATTAAGCTGTCATGCTCGAGCCGAATGTTCCTACCACAATGCTTATCAAAGAGTATCAGAAAATGCACCCACTCCGGGCCCCCCCCCACTGCGAGCAGAAACCACATGCTTTGCCGAGATGGTTGTACCAAGAGATCAAAGAAGCTTTAATAGAAAACCAATGCCTTAAACCATTCTGCAGCTAAAACAGAATTCTAGCATGTCAACACAGAAAGGAAACATCAGCACAGAAAGTTCTTTCATTTAATGCCCGTACAATGCTGCCTACGAACCAGGCGCTGGGCCAAGTATGCACTCATTTTGGCCTCTCAAGAAACGATGAGGCAGGTTACGTTTTCTTAGTCACACCCACTTTACAGATGGGGAAAACTGAGGCCCAGAGCAGTGAAGTGCACCCAGCTAGCACACAACCGCTCTACTACACAGCCATGCAAGACTACACTTTGCCTGACACAGATGATGCAATCTTGGTCCAAAGGTGTTAACTAACTTGCCAGCAGTAAACACTAATGAAGGATTAGATAGATTTCACAGGGGACTGAGATTCCGCTTTTTGAAATGTTCTTGCTAAGAATGACCACAGAAGGAAACATATGTATCATATCTAAAATACAAAGCACACACAAGAACATTTACTCTCCTGTTTTATAAATTGTTGGCAGAAAGGTGATGCCACTCAAAAAGCAAAGCAATACTATTCCAGAGGAGTGTGATAAATGCCTTCTGAGCCCGGCCATTGCACATGGCAGGAACAAATGTGAATGCGGTATGCAGTCCAGGCCCTGGGCTCCCCTGTCCTGGCAGACACACCTCTAGCCTGCACTGACTCTGTTAATATGTCTTGAAAAAGAGCTCTGACCTATGAAAGTATTCAGTTCTTGTTTGAGCACTCATAAAAACAAACAGGTAATCCGCATATGCCATGCTCATCCATCTATTTGGCATCCATTTCACCTCTTCCGCTTCGTCTGGGTGTCTTCCTCACCTCCTCCCACCGCATGTGGTCTGGTGGAAGTGGGATCGGGTGCCCGTTCCTCTCCTTACAGAATGGCGGATGTAACCCACACTGGACCGTGGACCTTGAAGGGAAAGATCCAGAGACTAAGCAACGGATGCAGCCAAACCTGGTCTTCAGCCTCCGCAGCAATTCTCTTAGTAGCCCTTGTCACCTCCTAATAAACTCCCTCGGGCTGAAGCTGGGCTGATGCGGCATCCAAGGGGGCACTGGCTGAGCTGCGTAGCCAGGTCTTCACTGGGGTCTCAGATCTGACCAGGCTCCACGCAGAGACGTGGACAGAGAGAGAGGGAATCACTGCTGCATGCACTGCAATTATTCCCTAATAATAGGCCCTAATAATAGGTTAGTTAATAACAATTAACTAACAGAGTCAATGCAATTTTGTACTAAGAGACCCTGCACATGACCTGGAAAGGCTACAGTCCTCCAAAAGTGTGTAATTTAGACTTAAAGAGTTTATTCAATCACTGAGCTTAGCAGTTAACAAAGAAAAAGATGAATGGAAGAAGAGTGTACTCACAGTAGATGTCAAAAATAATTGTAACACTCAGGGTGTTTGATCTGCTCTAAGAGATAATGGTTACAAGATGAATCTTAATGTGTCACAAGATTTGTCCTCTGACCCACTTCTCAAATCTATTTCCAAAAGATCAGCATATTAACCCATAACATTGTAGCAAATATTCAATGTCAAATGTAAAATCCTTTTAGTCTCCTCCTACATCTGAATTCAAAAGTGATGTTGGGGACTTCCCTGGTGGCGCAGTGGTTGAGAGTCCACCTGCCAATGCAGGCGACACGGGTTCGAGCCCTGGTCTGGGAAGATCCCCCATGCCGCGGGGCAACTAGGCCTGTGCGCCACAACTACTGAGCCTGCGCGTCTGGAGCCTGTGCCCCGCAACGAGAGAGAGGCCCGTGCACCGCGATGAAGAGTGGCCCCCGCTCGCCGCAACTAGAGAAAGCCCTCGCACAGAAACGAAGACCCAACACAGCAAAAAAAATAAAGAAGCTTTCATTAAAAAAAAAATAGAAAAAGTGATGTTAAATTGAATTCTTGACGCTGAAAACTGATAGATGCTTGGAAATCTTATAATGATAGTGGGGAAGAGCTTGGGTCAGGAGAAGCACATCTGAGCCAGCCCAAGATTTGGGGAGGGAATCTTTCACTGAGGAAGCAGCCAATGCACTGGCTTTCAAGAGGGAATATGTGTAGTGGATGGAGAGAAACACACACACACACACACACACACACACACACACACCATCAAGCATGGCCCAAGTCAGTGTTGTCCAAACTTCAGATCAGGGAGCACATCATGAAATCAATTTTGGAATAAAAATAACCTTTCTTTTAATGACATGGAATAGCAAAGCAGAGACATAGAACAGGTTTTTTAAAATAACAGAGTGTGTGAAATACATGAATAAGAGTATTGTTTAATAAAGCTTGTTTCTGGTGTGTGTGTGTGTGTGTGTGTGTGTGTGTGCGCTTTACTGGGCAAATCTCAGTAAAGCTCTGGGCTGAGCGTGCCTGCCTGCACAGTGCCAGGTGCTTACGGCTGGTTTTGCTAAGCAGCAAGTTTGCAACCCAAGGATGCCTTTCCCCGTTTCCTTGAGGGCTTTTAATTATAGAGAGTGGAGTGCCTTGTGGAAGAAGTGCTTGTGAACTGTTACTAATTCATGGCAATGAACTTAAGGGCTAGCAGCTCTCAGATCATAACTCTTCACCACCCTTCACTCAACAGCTCCCTGTCATGGCTCCTCTTCCTCTCGCTCATTCCCTGTTGCTCTGTGTTCCCGCTCCACCCAAGCAAACCAGCTCGGTGGCTGAAGATGCAGCCTCAGAACGGGCGCGTGGGGGCCTTGGGGGGGCCATTCTACAAGACTAGACCCAGGCCCGCATTTGCCCAGTGAGCATCCTGTCCTCACGTATATCAGAGATTTATTAGACTAGTTTGGAAAAAGAGAGGAGGGGCCCCTGGAATTGCGGAAGCACTTAAGCTTCCCAAGACATGTCTTTCCACGGTCCCTGCAAATCTGCTTTGCCCCGCCCAGCTCACGTCACCCTCTGCTCCCTGATCCTTAATAGGCAAAGTCGTGACAGCCTTTGCTCAAAACCACTTAGGACTGCCTCCCTCTGGAAGTTACAAAAGAGAAAATACAGAGATGCATTTTGTAGGGCCAACAAGGCAAACAGAGAGAGAGAGAGAGAGAGAGACAGTGTGTGTGTGTGTGTGTGTGTGTGTGTGTGCACACGCATGAACAAGCATAAGTACATTTGTCTAATTAGTTCCCAGTAGTTAAAAATAAGACATTTCACACACACGGGCATTTTTTCAAAAGAGAGGAAGAAAAAGGCCTCTGGATCGTGGCTTCTCTTGCAAGGCTGACAAGGGAGCCTGCATCTTGGAATGCAAACCGTGCTGTGGCTGAATCGTGCCCCGCCCACCATTCATTCCACGGTTGGCCACAGTCTCCACCCTCCCCTACCGCCTCCCAACCTGCAGCCTGAGGGACAAGTTTCCCTGCAGTGAAATTAGGAGGAAAGAGACACATTTTTTACACTCACTGCTCTTTTAAAATTAGGCAAACTAAAGTTAGAGGGAAAGTTGTATGTTCCCAAAACAAGTGGCAGAATAAATACCTTTGTCCTGAGAAGGGAAAAGCCTTCCTAATTGTTTAATGTAAAAAACAATACAACAGTGTTTCTTCTAAAGGACTATGACTTAGGAAGCCTGTATGAAACAAATGGCATCCCTCACCTGTAGGCAACTGAGTTGAAGATGAAGACGCTTAATAAACACAGGAAAGCACCACGTGTCCTGGTCACTCCCCCTTCTCTGACCTCCGTATCAGCTCAAATGCTGCCTTGGTCTCTATGTCGCTGGAAATGGGTTTCTGGTACATATTTAGTGCTAAACTAGTGCTTCGAAGTTTGCCACCTCCCTCTAGGTTTCCTTAAAAGGAAACACGACAGAAAAAGTCAAACAGAGAAATCAGATCAACATTAGCCCGATGTTCGCGAACGTTTTTCTCCACCAAGCGTTGCTCTTTTGGTATTTCTTCCACTGGGCACACTGATCGATTCTGGATAAAAACTGTTTCCCAGACTTTGGCTATTCGCGTACTGTCACAATTTGTCACATCTGTGCCCCAGCTGTACTATTGCTTATTTACTACTTTTTGTGACATCAGTTCATTTTTAAAGGAAATTTTCAGGCGTTGGAGAGCCATTGTCACACACCATAAGCAGAACAAAACCATAAAAGTAAAAACAATGGAAAAGAAAGCCACATTACTAAATTCTTTCAGGATAACTGTTGTTGCCATGGCTCTAACCTCAGGCCTTCTCTCTTGGTTAGCAAGGAATTTAGCATCAAACTGAAACTTTTTCAGTCAATCATGCTCTTCGAACAGCAGGATGGAAAGATAATTAAAATAATAATAATAGTAACAACTTTGCCACTATGGGACCTAACATTCATTATTCAACATGCATTCATTAGTGCACTAGGGGTTATCTTGTTAACCATCAAAAGGCTGGCCCTGAGTGTGTGACGGATGTGGGTATGTGCGTGCAGGCCTGGGTATGTGCGTGCCTGTGTGTGTGAGTGTCTGTTATACCAACAGAGAACATGGATGATGGGGTGATTCATCTTCCACGTGACAACCAATGTGGCTACACAGATTCTAGCCCTTGATATGTTTTTAGGCTAGGGGGCCTTTTTCGAGGTAAATGTAGTATTTCCAAAGGTCTCTAGTATTCTAAAGAAAAGCTTGCCACCCCCTGCATGCTCGGTGGGTCCCTAGGGAACTAGGAAACCATGAGAGGAGGAAATACAGAACAAAACAGGGAGGTCATGCAGGCATTTAACGTGCACAGACTTGGCCATCCGGCTGGGCAAAAGGGAAAGGAAGCGTGAGTCGTCCTAGGGCGCAGGGGATGCACTGTGCAGCCCTGGCACAGAAGCCCCACGAAGAGAAGAAAAGGCCTTGCTACTGCAGTGTTACAACCCACCTGGCGGGAGGCGTACTTTATTTTCCAAACTGCTTGGAGCAAATCAGCGTTCACTTTTATGAGATGACCAGTGTGTCACCACCCAGATTCTCTGCGTCCTGAGCGCTTAGAATTGACTCTGGAACAGAGCACATGCTTGCTCCGGATCTGCTAGAGGGGAGAGGGGATATCCCGAGTCCCGGGGAGAGAGAGGCAGCACCTCCAAGCCCTGCCACTGGTCTCTGTTCCCTGGACAACAGCCACTGACAGGCAAGGACACGCCCCAGTGCAGACTGTATTTCTTGTGCTTTTCCACCCCACTCGGCTCCTGAATGCAAGTCAATGGCTTAATCCGGTGCTCGGGTGAAGGAACAGCTCTGTGTTTGTCAGGTGAGCACTTCCAGGAAGTTTCAAAGACGATCTGGACCACATGGAACGTTTGCCTTATCCACCGACTTACATGGACTTTCTTCATATGACTCCTCTGTATTCCCGTAAGAATTTCTTACCCTTTGTAGCAATAAGTTAATTGTGAAGACTTATAAAGCCTCATAATCTTTAACCTTGGTCTGCTGTTCATTGTTAAAAAGGCAAACAGACTTTATTTACTTAAGAAAGCAAGAAACTTTGGGTTAGAAAAGTAACAGAAACTAATTTTAGAAAATACATAAGAAGAATAAAGAGGAAAACAGAGACGAGATCAATGCTTATGGCAGATCAACTTACTTCAGGGCCAACGATAACCATATAAACGCTGGGCTCCTCTTGATGCCATTCTTGGGGAGAAAAAAAGAAAAAAAAAGACTTTTAAAATGGTTTTAAGTCACAGCTGAAAACATAAATCAGTTTAATATTAATTACACTACAATATAAATTATTTCATATCATTTTGCTTTCATTCATATTAGTCAACTTATAATTATTTTATATGTAAGTATGTGACATTTTATGGTTTTAAGGAAAATATTTTTTTCTAGCACGTTGCACATTATTCAGAGATCTAATTTATTAGGTAATTAGGACGGATACGCCATCACAATTCAATATGGATTTTAGAATATACTTTAGAGTCTACAGGTTAACTTAAGCAATGCAACAAAACTCCAAATGTATCATACAAATTGGCATGTGTAAAATATTGCCAGATAAAATTATTTTAGACTCATCATTATTGGCTATGTTTTATGATTTCCTCAGAAGCTGAGGGCAAGGAAAGTAGGAAACAACTGAAATGACTACACAGCGAGGTTATTTTTCTGGTTGTTTCCAAAGTAACAATCTAGAAACAGTTCTGCTGATGGGAAAAAAAATGAGAAAACTCAAAGTCCTAAGGAGAGACATGTGAAGACAGGGACCCCAGTGGAATTCCACAGGCAAAGGGTCTCCTGAGAACACATACCCGAGAATGCATCCACCAAATAGAGAGGGTCTTTCACTTGTCGGAGTCCACAGATCAGGAGAAACACGTGCAGATTGTCAGCACTCTGGTTAATCTCTGCAACAGAAGAGTTCAGGGTATTTTCAACGAAGAGGACTTGAATCGATGACCCGGTGACAATGTCCCCGCAGACACAGCTCAGAGGCTGCTGGGTTCTGACCTCTCAGGCAGCTGCTCCCACGCCTAAATTTTATCTTCATTTCACTGCATGAACTAACCGTTCCTCCTGGTGAATCAACCTGAGCTGAACTTGGCCTAATAAATAAAGTAAGGGTACTTTTGCTGCAGTGCAGAAGGATGAGGCGATAAGAACTGACTCAGTTATTACTGAAATGTCAGCCACAGGTCCTAGAAAATATTTCCATGCAATTCCAGTTAGGAAGAATCTTTTCTTTATGAAACTAGAAAGACGGTTTATATAGGAATGTCCTCTTGAGTTCGTGTATGTCTATATATAGGGACACACGCGTAATGTATACGTGCCCACAGATATATGAAATAAGAGGTTTAGGTTTGCTACATTGAAAGTTGTCGTGTAAGGCGAGTTGCAGGTGACCACACTCTTTGTGGTCCCTCCCAGCAAGAGGTGGAACCCATTTCCCCACCCCTAGACGCTGGGCTGACCTGGTGACTGGTATCAATAACAGAGCGGGAGTGACTTCTAAGCCTTGGCCGTGGGGAGCCTGGTGTGCAGCGTCCCCACCCACTGGGATGCTGCTGCCTTACAGTCAGGCCTGGCTGCCTCCTTAAGAGAGACCCAACCACCCATGCAGGACCCGTCAGGCCTCAGCCCAACTTACAAGTGAGCCCACACACACAGTGGAAGCAGGGATGACCCAAGTCCAAACCGCCAATCCGCAAAATCATGAGAAAATCCATGGCGGTTGTTTTAAGTCACCATTTGTTGAGGAGGTTTGTTCGGCAGCCATTAGGTCATGCATCAACAGAAATACTGGGAACGTTCCCCGGTGGTCTAGTAGTTAAGATTCAGCTCTCACTGCCACGGCCTGGGTTCAATCCCTGGTCGGGAACTGTGATCCCACAAGCCACATGGCATGGATCCCCACAAAAAGAAAAGAAAAGAAGCCACCCTGCCTTCTTTATAAAATTTCATTAAAGAAAAAGAAATTATTAATATTAATCCAAGCTAGCCTAAAGCTTCACCATTTCCAAACATATGTAATTGGACATAAAATCATGCAAGGAGAAGGTTTTCATTCATTCATTTCATTCATCACATTCTTTTTTTTTTTTTTTTTTTTTTTTTGCGGTACGCGGGCCTCTCACTGTTGTGGCCTCTCCCGTTGCGGAGCACAGGCTCCGGACGCGCAGGCTCAGCGGCCATCGCTCACGGGCCCAGCCGCTCCGCGGCATGTGGGATCTTCCCGGACCGGGGCATGAACCCGTGTCCCCTGCATCGGCAGGCGGACTCTCAACCACTGCGCCACCAGGAAAGCCCCATCCCATTCTTAATGCAAATCATTTCATTCCCTCTGTGTTTTAAGTCTTAAGTAGTAATATAATTAGAACGAATGTAATAAGATATATTGACAGCACTCTGACACAATCACAAAAGCTAATAATAATAATAATACATAACCAGCACTGGAGAAAGTCTTTACTGAAATGTTAAGATTCAGATGTCCTCTTAGAAAAACCTTAAACCATTATTACAGTCTCTGAATTGACTGTTGACAATTTCACTGAGATATGTTGAGGTTTTTTTGTTATATATTTTTCCTGTATTTTCAGTATTGAAACTAACCTTAGAAATACAGACCCTCGTGAATACTTCTCTGACCAAAAGTTTAAGCTAGAGGCTATGTCCAGAATTTGAATTTGAGATCAGAAGAATCTGAGGTCAGGCATTTGAATCTGGGGTCAGGAGACAAACTCTTCTCTTTAGTAAATGATGTAGGGGGCTTCCCTGGCAGTCCAGGGGTTAGACTCCACGCTTCCACTGCAGGGGGCACAGGTTCAACCCCTGGTCAGGGAACTAGGATCCTGTGTGCTGAGTGGTGCGGCCATAAAGAAATAAAATAAAAATAATAAAAAATAAATACATTTTAAAAAATGATACAAATTGAAGAATACCATTAAGGAAAGGAAGGTCAGGTGTGAAAAACAGCCCGAACCTACACAGTTAGGCAAGAACCATCAATGAATGTTAAAACTGGTGAGGGGGAGTCTGATGAGGACAGAAATTACAAGTGCCTTCTCAAAAATAACTTACTGATTACAAAGGAAATATAACACCTGGACATGGGGAAACCGAGAAAGACACCCACTTAACTAAGGGAAGAAACCTTAACCCAGCACACATGGCTTTATTTACACACACACACACACACACACACACACACAGAGTTGATATATTTTTTTAAAAATCACCAGTAATGGAAGGTGATGTTATGTGTCTCCAGGTGTGGTACAGTGAGAAGGATACAGCATCCCTTACATCATCATGTAAATACGTGGAATATCCATTCAACTATACAAAGGGAGTGAAAAAAAGGAAGGCAGAAGGAGAACCATGGAAGTACCAAAAAGAGGGGGAAATCAAAGAACCTGTATTACCACATTGAAAGAAAGTAAATACAAAAAGAAAACAAACACAAAGACGGCATCCAGAGACGGCACCCAAAGAAAGCCCTATTTTAAGAACCGACGTGATGTCTCGGTAAAAAGGCTGCATCTAATTCTTTCTTTTTGCTTTGTGACAAGTGTAGATGTTGGAAACCTGCTTTGTTGCTTGACTTCGATTTGACACGTGTTAGCTACTCAGAACAGCAGGTTCGCAAGACCCGCTGGCCTTCTGGTGAGGTAAAGCTGGAGACAGGTGGCCCTCTACGTACCCCAGGATCCCTAGGAAAGCCAAGCTCGGGAGACAATAATCCATAATTTACAACACTGATCTTCACAAGGTGCTGACTATGACTTACAGTAAGAGGTACACACTATACTGCAACCCTGTACACGTGAAACACGTGTTTAGACACACAGACACGGTACAGTTTCAAAGAATCATTTAGATTTATGGCACACAGGCGCTCTGATATTTTCTATTCTATTTCATTTCAATTTTTTAAAGCGCTGCTGCCCAGTTCACTAAATGATTTTGAGATCCCCCCACAACCTACCAGACCCTAGAGGGAGATGGAGTTAATCCCATATTCTCTTGCCTCTTTCCCCTTCTTCTTCCTGGGCAGGAGATCAAATGTCATGGGAATTTAGAAACCTATATTAGAATAGGATCAAACAAAGAACTTTGTCTTATTCTTTGTCTTATTCTAGGATTTAAAAAGAAATTATTTTTTAAATTAAATGCAGAGACAACATTTGGGTTTGAGAGCTTACATGCACTTTTCACATACGCCAATATCGTTTTCAGGAAATGAAGGGCAAAAATCCTGATCAAACAACCAAGGTCTCAGGCCCAACCTCACGGATGCATCAACTCTAAGTAATTCCATTTCAGCTTCTCCCAGGGCCTTGGCCAACTTTAGGGAAATGTACCGTGTTCATTCTTAGATTTTAAAAAAGAACTAAAACGTACTGGCCTCTAGAGGTTTGGAGGTGAGGCAGGTACCTACCTAATTGTTTTAGTGGATTTCATTTCCGCATTTTAACCCCAAGTTTATTTTTCTTCTCTTTACTTTTCCTCTCACATCTGGGATTCGCATAAGTCAAGGCTGGAACTCATCCCTTACAAATGCAACCATTTACGTGTCTTTCCGATATTACCATTTCCTGGAGAATGGTATTTTTATCTACAAAACGAAACGTGTTGATTTCATGGTCTGGCACCCTAGCGGTCCCAACAGACTAAGCACCACGCTCCCAAATCCTCTAAGTGACTCATCCATCCGCTGGTTCTAGAATAGAAACCCGATCCACGTTTAAGCTACTTTCTTTGCCGTTTTCTATTCCAGCAGCTCTGTCATTTTTTTTTTTTCATGCGTGATTATAAGGAGAAGAGAATTCAAGAACTTCTGTTGATTAGACTTAGTGACTTTTAGCTGAAAAATCTCATTTGGGGGGCTGTGAACGCATACAGGGATCTAATGACATGAATTTTCCATGTGAAAAAAACAAGTGAGAGGGCTTCCCTGGTGGCGCAGTGGTTGAGAGTCCGCCTGCCGATGCAGGGGACACGGGTTCGTGCCCCGATCCGGGAAGCTCCCACATGCCGCAAAGCGGCTGGGCCCGTGAGCCATGGCCGCTGGGCCTGCGCGTCCGGAGCCTGTGCTCCGCAACGGGAGAGGCCACGACAGTGAGAGGCCCGCGTACCGCAAAAAAAAAAACAAAAAAACAAAAAACAAGTGAGTTTTCCTAGGAACAGCCTGAGGAAGGAAAATATGACCATTTGAGTTTTGCATATGAGAGTTTCCATATAGAAATACAAATAGAGTTTTAAAGAAGAGAGAGAGAAAATTAAATAAACAGTGAAAATAGGAATAAAATGAAAATAAAAACCAAGAAGGTGTGTCCGGGTCAAGTTTAAGCTTTCACAGTTTCGGGATTTGATGGCCTGAGAGGCACCATTACTCTACATGCATTAGTTACTGGCATTTAAAAGCAAAAGTCCTGGATCACTGAATCATAACAACATTTAAGACGTACCTGAAAACACAAAGACCAGATAACTAACTTGATATCTAAACACATACCTTCGGATCAGAAGAGCTAATGAGAACATCGCGTGAAAAATTATAACAATGCCACTTAGTGCCTTGCATCTATTTTATTCTTTATTTGTTCCTAGTTGACCTGTTTGATCATGGAATCTGGTTGGCATAAAACTGATTTCATGTTTTAAACTAAGGAGACTTAGTTAATTTGCTAGCTTGGGCTTAGAGATATAACTGAACATTCTCAGCAAACCCGAGACATACCTTAAAGGGGAATAAACCCCGAAATTGACATCAGGTATTTAAGAAGGTGACTCTAAACCCTGGGGACTAATCTGCTACCCGCCTATTAATATTCAGTGTTCAGTGAGGCCCTTCCCAACCCACTCCCCTCGATTTCAAGGTTAACAATTCATAGGAGTCCAGAGCGTGAGGATTTGATCACTAACGGTCTGCATCAAGTTCACTGTCACTTCTGTTTTCACTGTCTCAGCCCAGAGTGGAAGTGACAAAACACAATCATAGGTTTAGAATGCTCCAGTGGCCAGGGTGAGATAGAGGATGGGTGAGAACGGTGGTCTACCTCTGGAGTCTGAAAGTTGACAAAGATGAATGACTGTACAAATGAGAACAGACGCCTGATCATAAAACCCTGAGGCGCCGCCGAATTCTCCACCTTAACGCTTAAGCCATCCTCCAGCAGTCAGCTCCCGCAGTCCCCGCCAGAGCCTCCCTGAGCCCATATATTCTGAATGCATTTACAGCTTCTGATCGCACACATTAAGAGTGAAGTGAAGCCAACGTTCCCAAGAGGGGGTGTTGTCTGCGGAGTGTTTTAAATCTCCTGGCTATTCCGTTAATCACTCAACAGTAAGACTGGTGAAACAAGCAACCATCAGGGTACAGACCCTGATGACAAATCACTCTCCTTTTGGAAATTATGAACCTTAGTTACACTGCAACAGTGACCTCTGATATACAGAAGATGGAATAACCTTATAACAGGCCTTTTTTTTTCTTTTTTTTTTGCGGTACGCGGGCCTCTCACTGTTGCGGCCTCTCCCGTTGCGGAGCACAGGCTTCGGACGCGCAGGCTCAGCGGCCATGGCTCACGGGCCCAGCCGCTCCGCGGCACGTGGGATCTTCCCGGACCGGGGCACGAACCCGCGTCCCCTGCATCGGCAGGCGTACTCTCAACCACTGCGCCACCAGGGAAGCCCACGACAGGCCATTTAAAATGGGCCTCCTGGTTCTGAATAACGGCTTACACTTCCTGACATGATAAAGCAATTGGATGGTGTGGGTTCATTTGTAATGCTGACAAGAGTTCTGCCATTCTTGCTGAGATTGATGTAAAACACTTGGAAAATTATTTATAATCAAATGTTTGGAAATTTCTTCTTTTCAAGGGAAGCGAATGCTGACACGGAGTACATGTTGGAGGTTCTGTCTGAAGTTTTCGGAGTAAAAACAGGCCTGGGGTGTCCTCCTGTCTGCTGAGGGCAGGGCACTGATTTTGCATTTTCACTCTCTTCTCTGACATTTACAGCAGGACCTGCAACTTCAACTCCCCCTAATCGTACCCCTGCATTGTCGTCTTTAGAGATAAGTATTTCAGGTTAAAAGAGATGACTTCTCAGGCCTCAAATTGCATTTGCTGAGATAATTTTAGCTGTTCTAGTACCTTTACCAGAATTACAGGGCAGATCAGCCTGCAAGGCAGTTATAATCCCAAATAGCATAAACTTATGGGCTTCATTTGTGGACAACTAAAGTTTTTACACTTCAAGATATTGTACAATACAATAAAATTTTGCTTAAACACCGTAATTATGCTTGGATCATACCATGCACAGAAAACACAATGGCACCACATGTAGAGAAAATGGTACCCTCATAGCTTCACTGATGGACATGCACCCTGATGTCACCTTTCCAAGGTGACACACTTACACATCATGTAAGATGTTATGAAAGCTCTGGTTAAATGCATAATCTAATCCAGCAATTCTATTTTTAGGAATTGCTCCCAAGAAAACAATTGGGCAAACATATGAAGATTAAAATCCTAGCACTTTCATCACTGCATATCAAAAAGTTTTTAAAAAACCTAAATTCCCAACCAAAAGGATTGTTTGGATACATTTATAGAATTTTAAATACAATAAAGGAATTAAAAACATGATGTAATTAGAACCAATAAATTTATATTTCAAGGTATAATGCCAATGTATTACAAAATCAAGTGTATCTCTATATACTAGCAACAACTAAAATTCAAAACTGAAATTAAAAAGAAAACCTCTAGGGCTTCCCCGGTGGCACAGTGGTTGGGAGTCCGCCTGCCGATGCAGGGGACACGGGTTCGTGCCCCGGTCCGGGAAGATCCCACATGCCGCGGAGCGGCTGGGCCCGTGAGCCATGGCCGCTGAGCCTGCGCGTCCGGAGCCTGTGCTCCGCAACGGGAGAGGCCACAACAGTGAGAGGCCCACATACCGCAAAAAAAAAAAAGAAAACCTTTATAGCACATCAAAAATAATAAAATGCTTAAGAATATTTTTAAAAGACATGAAATACCTGTACAAATCATTATGAAGATAAGACCCAAGCAAATGGAAAGATACATCATGTTCAGAGATCTTAAGACAAATTATTGTTAAGACAGCAATTCGCTCTAAAATGATCTGTGGATTCAATACAACAAGATTTTATAGAAATTGACAAGATGATTCTAAATTTTGTATATGGATATGCAAAAAAACCTAGAAGAGCTAAAACAATTCTGAAACAAAGTCATAGGCTAACCCTATCTGATTTCTAGACGTACCATAAATCTACAACAACAAGACAGCATGATACTGGCATAAAGGTAGATTTATACAGACACAAAGGAACACACACAGTAAACTGATTCTCAGCAAAGGAACCAGAGCAATTCATTGAGAAACATTTTCAATGATGCTGGAATTTACAGCAAAAAATGAATTTCGATCCCTACCTCCTAATATCACACACAAAATTTAATTTAAGATGGATTACAATCCTAATGGAAAAGTTTAAACTTCTGGAGGAAAAAACAAGGAAACTATCTTTTCGACCTTAGGGTAGGCAAAGATTTCTTAGGCAGGACTCAAAGGGACTAACTATTAAAGAAAAACTGATAAGCTAGACTTCAACAAAATTTAAAACCTCTGCTCTTCAAAAGACATAGTTAAGAACACGGAAAGGTAAACCAGAGAATGGAAGAAAACATTCACAATATATGTATCTGACAAAAAGCTTCTACCCAGGGGGAAAAAAAAGCAGAAAACCCTCCTGCAGACCAAGAATTAAAAGACAACACACTTAAACATTTGGGCAAAAGGCCTGGCTAGACACCTCACCAAGGAAGATATCGATACATAAATGCCCAACAACACAATCAAATACCATTTCATGATCCCCTAGGATAACTACAATTAAATAGACTGTCCACACCAATTGTTGGCAAGGATGTGCCATAACTAGGTCTCTCATCAATGTCTGTGGAAATGTAAAATGGTACAACACTTTCGAAAACTGTTTGGCTGTTCTTTTCTAAGGTTAAGCATGGATCCACCCTACACTCAAGCTATTCACCAGAATCCTTGCACAAGAATGTGGAGAGAGGGCAGTTTTATTTATAGTACGTAAAAATGGAAAACAATTCAAAAGTCCATCAATAGGAGAATAGAGAAACAATGTGGGACACATCCATACAATGGAATAGGACCCGGTAATAAAAAAGGAGGAGCACACAATGTGCATGAATCTCAAAAACATGATGTTGAGCAAAAAAGATGCCAGACACAAAAAGTACTTACTGTATGATTCCACTTAGATGAAGTTCAAGAACTGGTAAAACGAATCGATGGTGATAGAAATTGGAATGGGGTCCCTTACAGAGGGATGGGAATTAAATATGGAAAAGCACAAGAGGGAACTTTCTTGAGCAGTGGAAATGTGATCTGTCTGGATTAGGGTATTTATACATTTGTCAGGGCTCATCTAATCTTACCCTAGAAGTCTGTACTTCACGCCACGTAAATTTTACTTTAGTTTAGAAATTTTTAAGAAAGAATAAGTTAGCTCATATTGTTACTAACAATGAATAAATAAAGCAGGTTAGAGCGGTAAGTACAGTTTGACTCCACTTTTGTCTTTTAAAAATCATTATATATATGATTATTTGTACATATGTATTATTTAAACATAAAGTCACACCTAATTATATATAATTTATATATAATCTATATATAATATAAATAATATAGGTATCATACATATTACGCATTTACAATAAATATACAAATATCACATATTTATATATTTACATGATGATTTTAAAAGACAAAAATATATAATAGGTTAATACAGCTATAATTTAATATTATATATTAATGCATGAAAAGCATTAATATATATATGAAAAATTGTTGAGAAAGACATATCAAAACACTAATAGCAGTTCCTTTTTGGTGCTGAGATTTCAAGTGGTTTAAAAGTTTGTTTCTTAATCTGACCTCCATCTTACAATGGTCACTTTTTTTTTTTTAATTTTTGGCCACGCCACGCGGCTTGCAAGATCTTAGTTCCCCGACCAGGGATCGAAGCCGGCCCCATCGGTGATAGCGCCAAGCCTTAGCCACTGGGCCGCCAGGGAAGTCCCACAAGAGTCACTTCTTATGTGTGTAGCTAATAAAGTAACACCGAATGAACACAGGAGGATGGCATCCTTAATAAGGACAAACGCCACAAGATACTAGGTGTTTGGGAGGTTTGTCCGAAGAGCAGCGTCGCAGAGGCTGGCACTACTCGTCCTCCTGCGTCTCAGCTGCACCCCCATCCTCACTGGGATGGGACCACTGACGACACCTCGGCAAGCGGGGAGAAACCAAGTTTGTTCTAATCATGCCTTGCTCCCTCCTTTGTTCTACCCAAAGAGTCCATTTCTTTGACCCTGGCAGCCTCTTCTTCAAAACCATGTGAACCTAGCAAGGAACTGACGCAAGGTGGCAAGATGCACTTGAGTCAAAATCCTACCAGAAGATTTCATCTCTTACCTGAACGCTGAAGGAAGGTGTCCCAGTGAAATGTGGTGTTCGGCACTGTTGCAATTCCTGGGTCAAAGGAAAGAGAACAAAAGAAAGTTCATGTTGTTGAGACATAACCAGTTATTTTGTGTTGACATTCAAATAACCGTCATACTCGGTTCTTATAAAGAACTAAAGTTCTGAGGGCTTTGCTGAATTCCCATGAATCTCTCCAAGCCTGTGAGCTTGGAGATGAGCCCACAGGAGACTTCTCTGGCGGTCCAGGGGTTAGGGCTCTGTGCTTTCACTGCCGAGGGCCCGGGTTCGATCCCAGGTCGGGGAAGTAAGATACCGCGTGCCACGCAGTGAGGCCAAAAACAAAAATAAAAAATAAAATAAAATTCGCCCACAGTTCCCAAGGAGAAAAGATCCATCACTTTCAACCCCACCATCCATTCCTGGGCCAAACTGTCTCTAAGTCACAGAAAGCTTGAGTTCCTAGAAAATGCATATAGGTGACAGGTATCCCAAACATTTCCAACTAAACTCTAAAAGAAATTACATAGAAATTATGTCTGTATTTAAAATTCCTCATCTCAACCTTCTAAATCATACATAATTTCCTGCTATCTGTGTCACTTTTTCAGACAGCTTTCAGTTTAAAGTTCTCTGAAAAAACGAACATTTTAAGATTTCAAAAATCCAGAGGCAACATTTAACAGATTATCTCGAGAGCAGAAAAGATGTGAAATTTTATGGAATGTAAATTAAGTCGTCGAACCGCCTCTCCAAGGCACTTGTAAGCTGGCCATTCACACTGACTAATACAGACTACAGTTAGTAAAGGTTGCAGTAAAGTCCACTCCACGCCTGCCCCAGCACAGACTGTGAGTGGATGTGTTCCACCCAGTCCTGGAAACCCTTAATCCCTGTTAAGCAGGTTGAGTCCTCTAGTTTATCCGGCTGGAAACCGAGGTTCATCGCAGTTAATCGGGATACAAAATGTTAGGTGTCAGAGGCTGCGTCCAAACCCATGCGCTGCATCAAAGCCCATGTTTTTCCTGCAGCACCGTCTTCCGTGGCTATAAACAAGGGGCTGTGGCAGAGGAATGGAAGGTCCAAGCCCAGGCCTGCCCTGACACTTACCCCTTTTACGCATACTGAGTCAGTGCATCGTTTTTTAAATGGGAGCTCCAAGAAAGAGTTCATTTGATGAGTGATTCTGCTGCTAAAAGTATCCCTGAAACCACTAGAGCCTTGATAATGTGATGTTTATAAGGTGGACTTGTTCACGTGACCCTGGGCTCAGCACGGGTTCAAACCTAAAGTCAGAATCAGCCACATGTTCTCTGGAGCTACTGTTTCCCTGATCTCTATTTTGCGGGTCAGTGGTTCTTCCCTGGTGGCGCAGTGGTTAAGAATCGCCTGCCAAGGCAGGGGACACGGGTTCGAGTCCTGGTCCGGGAAGATCCCACATGCCGCAGAGCAACTAAGCCCGTGCGCCACAACTACTGAGCCTGCGTTCTAGAGCCCACGAGCCACAACTACTGAGCCCACGTGCCTAGAGCCCGTGCTCCGCAACAAGAGAAGCCACCACAAGGAGAAGCCCCCGTCTGCAGCAACTAGAGAAAGCCTGCACGTAGCAACGAAGACCCAACGCAGCCAAAAATAAGTAAATAAATAAATTTATTAAAAAACAAAACAATGTAGTGATAGTTTCAGGTGTACAGCAAACTGATTCAGTTTTACATATACATGTATCTACTCTTTTTCAAATTCTTTTCCCATTTAGGTTGTTACAGAATATTGAGCAGAGCTCCCTGTGCTATACAGTAGGTCCTTGTTGTTTATCTATTTTAAATATAGCAGTGTGTACATGTCAATCCCAAACTCCCTAACTATCCCTTGCTCCCACCCTTCCCCTCTGGTAACCATAAGTCCATTCTCTAAGTCTGTGAGTCTGTTTCTGCTTTGTAAATAAGTTCATTTGTATAATTTCTTTTTAGATTCCACATATCATACGATATTTCTCTTTCTCTGTCTGACTTCACTCAGTACGACAATCTCTAGGTCCATCCATGTTGCTGCAAATGGCATTACTTCATTCTTTTTAACGGCTGAGTAATATTCCACTGTATATATGTGCCACATCTTCTTTATCCATTCTTCTACATTTTAAATTATTCTTTTATTAAGTAGTCTTATTTTTATCTTAATGTTAAAATTAATAAAAGTGTACCCATTCTACTATTTTCAAGTAAATCCCAGACATCATGTTATTTCATTTTAGTAGGTATCTCTACAAGATAAAAGACTCATTCTTTTTCAAATATACATATATTTAAAATTTCTTACCTTGACTCTGGACATAGATCTTATCCTTGGCATGTGGCTTTTGAAAAGAGGGGAGAAAGAAAAAAAAGTAAGTTTGCTAGTCCATTCCCATTGCTGCTTAGAGAGAAAATGAAGGCCATAAAAATATGCTCTTGGAAAACATCACAAAGAATCATCTACACAGCCACTCACAGACTTGTTACTGTATCAGAGCAAAGAGTCACCTCTGCTTTTAATGGGGGTTAGCCCATTAAAAACACAGCTTATCTAAGGGAAGAAGTACAAAGAGGTCCCTTAAATCAGGCATAACGCAATATTACCAATCTATAGTCACTATGTTAGTAGAAAAGTGATGAAGCTCAGACAGAGAGCATGCCAGGGATACAGCCCATCAGGTGCATATCAGGAGCTGAGGTTGAAGGCAGACGTTTTGGGAAATGTCGTTTGTGGATACAAACCCTTGAATAGAGAGAGTACACTCCCCACCTTTGGAGAAGAAAGGAGGAGGGGGAGGGGGGAGGAGAAGAAGATGAAGACAGAGGAGGAGATGGGGATGGAGGGGGAGATGGAGATGGAGATGGGGATGGAGGAGGGGTACCCAGTATGTTGGGAAACAAGAGAACAGGCACCAGGGGGCAGATTCTTCCAGGATGTGAATGGACTGGTCTCAAGGACCCTGTAAGGACCTCCCCAAAAGCCTCTTTGACATCAAGGGACACCGTGACACTTGCATGACTGATCTAGATATGTGTCCCCAGATATATACGTACTATCCCTGGTGGTGTTTTCTGGCGGAACTTCACAAAACTACTAGAGAGAAAAAGAATCCATTTCTCAAGCTCGTTTCGAAACAGTGACATAAATATTTTTAAAATCAGGTTTAGACCCAAAGGTGGATGTTACGGGAGCAGAGTGAGAAATCCGCTTTAAAGGGCAGCAGGGTCAAGTAGGCGCAGAGGGCTGTTTCTCGTAAGTGACCAAAGATATGGTCATTTTGGTGATAAAGTCTAAAAAGGTGCATCTTTCTACCATGTGGCCTGAATATCAGCTCCATGCATGAAACGACTAAACTAGGTAAAGAGTGGCCATCACAGAAGTTGCATCTTCGTGCTCTCTCTACCTAAACGTGTGTGAAGGGCTCTGGTGGTCCTCCAGGTGACCGGGATCCTGCGAATTGCATGTGGTCTGCTGACCCACTTTGACCTTCATCCTCAAATCAGCTTTATGTTTTGGGAAACAAACTAAAGGTGAGGTAGTCCTGACAAGGGAGAGACGATCAATGGGGAGAAGAGGGAGTTACCCTGCCCTCCGCCTGGTGGATGGGAAGGTTCTGGGAGAGGCAGCATCTGGCCATCCTAGGACGGCTGAATGGAAGTTGGTACAGAGGGACTTCCCTGGCGGTCCAGTGGTTAAGACTCCAGGCTTCCAATGCAGGGGGTGCGGATTCGATCCCTGGTCGGGGAACTAAGATCCCACATGCCGTGCACGGCACGGCCAAAAAAAAAAATAAGGACGTTGGTACAGAGACACAAGTCTTGGTTTGGTTTTGCTTTTGACCTTAGCATTACATTTTATATTTATCCAGCAGAGGTATACCTGAGACCTCTAAAAGTCTTGAGTATCCTCCTCCATACGCCACATAGCAGGATGCAGCCCCTTTTAAAATGCCCTTAAAATAGCAAGGCTGCAAAAAAACAGCTTCAAAAATCTCTTCTCTACTAGTTAAAAAAGATATTAACCTTAATGGAAAAAAAAATGGTTAATAGCAGCCATTTGAAATCAGAGTTTAGCTCAGAGCCCTAAAATATTCCTTTTTGTTAAATTATAATTTCACTAGAAAACTGAAGAAAATTGTATTGGAATGGAGTGCAGGCTAAGAGTGCCTCTTCTTTAACCAGACCTAAGCCTACAACATTGGCTCAAAAAATGTCCATAAGAAGGATACTGAAGCACTGTCAAAAATATACCCGGATAGCATTTTAACTTTAAAGGTAATACAAGTGTTTGACAAAAAGAGATTCACTATAATTCTATATAAATTCAATTCATGACTGTCAGGCAAAATGGAGATTACAGCCTTACTACTATTTTCATTAGAACTGTGCCATGCAATTAGAAATATGTAAACCCCAAATGCTCCTCTCAAGAAAGTTCCTTTGGGCACAAACAAAAATTAATTAATTAAAAGGGTATCTCAACTCTATAAACAGAATACGTTGACTCTATATGGAAATGTCTGGGTTTATCTGCTGATTTTACCTATCTCTGAGGATTATTTCCCCCAAATCTATTGAACTCCCCCGCCAAAACAAGTAAGTATCAAGTCCAATATAGACTTTTAAAACATGTCATAAATGGTATTTGAAGATCTTATCCGAGCAAATCAAGAAAATAGAGGGACAGTATAAAGGAAATCTGCATCTGAGTTATTTTTAATCATTGTAAGAAAAGCGATCTGGCAAAAGCCAATTGGCTTATATTGATTTTGAAAATCATTTTCTATATTAAAATGCTCTAAATACAAATTAGCTTTCTTTGTTCAATATTTATTGTTGTTTCACTTGCCTTGAAATAACATGAGTCGAAGTCCTTATATATATCATTTCCCTTGGAAGATCAGCTCATGGATGCATAAAATGAAAAAGAAGACTCGTGTGTGTGTGTGTGTGTGTGTGTGTGTGTGTAGGAAGGGTGGAGAGGGAAGATTCTCCATTTTTTCCTCCATTTTTAAAGTCTATGAGAAAACATTACTTAATTTGACCCACTACTAAATATAAAATGTCAGTGCCCTATAAATACATGTGACTTTGTAACAGACCCAAATGCTCAGTTTTGCCTTTTTCTAATGGAATACCAGACAGACAGCAACAACAAAAAGATTTCCCATTCTTTTATTAATATAACCTTCTGAAATTAAGCTTTCCACCAAATGGAAACCACAATAAATATTACTTTTAAAATCTATGCACAATTTCATCCCCTACAGGTGACAAAAATATTATTTTACAACTTCTGATGATGGCTTTGTTAAAAGTCATTTAAAAACAGCTACAAATTACTTAGAAGGAATCATGGCCTGTAAGTGTATAGCTTTCAAAATACATCACAAAACACAGAAATTGGGCATTTTTCAGGGGACACGGGTCTCTTCTTTTCTCCCTCTTCTCTTTTCCCTTAGAAATTGTTTTTAAGTAAGGAAAGAAAATAATGTTCAGGGAATTCCCTGGCGGTCCAGTGGTTAAGACTCAGTGCTTTCACTGCCAGGGCCCAGGTTCAATCCCTGGTCGGGGAAACCAAGATCCCACAAGCCACGTGGCGTGGCAAGTTAATAATAATAATAGTAATGTTCAAAATGAAAATGAGGGGGGACAACCTTGTCACTAAATTCCTGCAACTGAACCACACAAGGAAAGATTTTTCAAGAAAAGGAAAAAATCCACAGATGAGATGGGGAGGACGTCTGAGAACTGAATTGCGATCCAGTTTTATGGGATCTGACGTGAAACAGGCTATAAATAAAGATGAAACTAAAACAACCCTGGGCAAAATCAAAGGATGAATGTGTAACACGTAATCTAGCCCAGCAACTCAAGAAATAGGAATGCCAGCAAGAAAATTCCCAGGAAGATTAAAAAATAAAATACAGTTAAATCTATGGAGCAAATAACATGGAATCATTGCTGATTTTATTCAAAAGCTTCCCCTTCTGTTCTCTGCCTTTGCAATCTGATGAATTAGAGCAACGCTTCTGATCATCCCAAAAGCTTGCGCCCCAGGTCATGGGAAAGGTTAACTCAGAATCTATGCTCTGAAATTGATGAGTTTTCCATCCTTTGAGTTCCTTTAAAACTTTTCCATTCCCAGGGGTCTCACATGGGGGAAAAAAATGCAAAGAACACGTGCAGTTCTATCAAGAAATCTTTGAGGGAATCCAGTCTTAATAGAAGTTATTAAAAATGATTAGCTTCCTAAGATATGACCAATCCCTGGAGTTTCCCTTACAGGATATTTGTGGGGAGGGCCAGCATACAAACTAGGGTTTCCAAAGATGAAACAGAGGGGTGAATGTTTTTAAGTTCACATTACAGTAGAAACTATAATAAAAGATGTGGTCTGTGTAGCTCCTGCGCTGTCAACGTGATTTTTGGAGATGATCAAATACAAAGCGATGGGCCATGCAAGAAGAAGAAGTAACAGTAATTCAAAGGACAGCATAATTCAGCAATTAGGCGAGAGGCAGCTCATTCAGATTAGAAAAGAACTAACACCTGCATCAGCCTTTTGAGCTCCCCTGTGCCATGAACGGGCAAGTGACAGCCAATGAGATCTGTCTTGCTTTCTGTATTTCAATTTCCAAAAGAATTGTGATGAGTATATGTACACAGTGAAAGTAAAATTACTCTTTAGGTATTGCCTAACTGCTTCCAGAAAGTTACTTTTCTTTAAGGAGTGCCAAGGCAGGGTAGATGAATTAGGCCCCAGAAGACAGGGACTCAAAATTTCCAAATTAAAAAAAAAATCACTAAAATTAACAACACCAGGAAGCTTAGCTCAGCACTAACCTCAACAAAGTGTATCCATGTGCCATGTTGGTTATCACTCTGCTTTTTCTGAATTCGATAACTGTGTCAAACAGTATTTACTCACGCTCAAGATTTTTTAAAATAGTTCATAAATAAATATTTGAATTTAGAGTAAGTCCTCTTAGCTGAGTACTTTTTTTTTAGAAAAAGCATGTGAACAGTGCAGTTAAACTTTACACAGACCTGTGGGGTTTTGAACCCAGTGGAGACAAATTAAACCACAATCATTGTTTCTGCAGAGAGAAAAGCCTTCAATTAAGATATGCGGATACCTAATTCGCTTTTAATTATATTGGTGAAATAGTTACATTTTCTGGTAAAAGTCTGGTGAATTTAGAGAAAGTATTCTAAACACAGACTAAAATTAGAAGTGCCCAAACTTGTATTCTGAATGTCTATTACACACTGTAGCAAGAAATCAAAATGCTATTTAGACTAGTTTTAAATTTGCACAATGCATATATCACAGTTAGACATGTGCAGTGAACCTAATTCCTAAAAACACCAAATCAAGGTTATAATATCACAGACCGACAGAGGAGCACTGTCCCAAAACACGGCCGATGTTGAACTTGGACAACGAGTACTAACTACGTAGCAGGCGGACGCCAGTAAAAAGCCCCCGGGGGCTTCCCTGGTGGCACAGTGGTTGGAAGTCCGCCTGCCGATGCAGGGGACACGGGTTCGTGCCCCGGTCCGGGAAGATCCCACATGCCGCGGAGCGGCTGGGCCCATGAGCCATGGCCGCTGAGCCTGCGCGTCTGGAGCCTGTGCTCCACAACAGGAGAGGCCACAACAGTGAGAAGCCCGTGTACCGCAAAAAAACAACAACAACAACAACAACGGGCCCAAACAAAGGCACTTCAAATTAAAAGAGATAAAATAAAACTCTCTTTATCGAACTCCAGTCAAACTAATTTGTGTGAAGTCAGCCAGAGGCAGAAGGGTGCTCATCAACACAGCATCCAAAATAATGTTTCTTTGTTTTTCCCCTCATTGTGCCTTTTTTTAAAAAAATTGAAGTATAGTTGATTTGCAGCGTTGTGTCACTTTCATGTGTACATACATACCTATCTATTGTTTTTCCAGATTCTTTTCCCTTTTAGGCTATTACAAAACATTGAGATAGTTCCCTGTGCTATACAGTAGGTCCCAAAATAATGTTTCCAAAGGAGCATCCTAGCTTTGTCAGAGGGCTGAAATTAACCCACAGCTTGCAAAATATACTCTCCCTTCGCTCCTTCCTGTTAATGTGTCTCCACGACCAGATCGGAGCATATGTTTTGGAAAGCTTGAAACAGGGTGCTCCCCACGTGCATATCTGTGGTATGTTGCACTGTCCAATACTGCAGCCCTGGGCACGTGAGCCCTTGAAGCGGAGCTGGTCTGGATGGAAATGTGCCTCCTAAAAGTAAAATGCACACTCAATTTCAAAGACTGAGTACCAAAAAAATGTGAAATAGCACCTTAGTCATTTTTATGTTGCTCATGTGTTGAAATAATAAGATTTTGGATACAGTAGGTGTGCAGTTAGGAACTTGGCCTTGGCCAAGAGGTGGTCTGGCTTTTGCCCTGGGCTTCTAGGAAATAATCTATGTGATTCCTAAGGGGCATGTATTTCTCTAGGGTGAGGCCAGCCACAGCTAACAGTCTTAGGTAGGGGCTGGCCATGCTGGAAAGACCAGCCATGTGATGGAAATTGGGCACTTTGGGCCAAGTGGTATCAATCTGCCTGAAGACTGGATTCAACCCTGTGTGCAAACAATCAATCAATCAAGTCTATGCAATGAAGCCCCAGGATAAACTTTGGACACCAAACGCAGTGAGCTTCCCGGGTTGGCAAAACTCCGTACATATGTCTCAGATCAATAACGGGAGGTTGAGATGGTCATAGATCAACAGCCAGAGGGTAAAATGTCTTGACTGCACCAGGGAGAGGGTGATGGAGGATCAGCCCCTGCGTCTCTTCCTTTGGCTGATTTTAGTCTGTATCCTTTCCCAGTGATAAACCATAACAGCGAGTGTAACTCTTCGTGAGTTCTGAGTCCTTCAAGCCATTTCTCAAACTTGAGGGTGGTGATGGGGACCCCCTGAACTTGCCCTTGGTGTCAAAAGTGAGGGCAGTTTTGGGGAGAGTACCCTTACCCTTATCCTTTGCAGGCTGGCTAACTCGGGGAGGTGGATTAAGTAAAACATTATTAAAACTGATCTTCCTTGTTTCCACTTACTTTTAAAAATGGGACTCTCAGAAAATTGTAAATTACATCCATGGCTCATCTTTGTAGGGTGCATTGTATTTCTATTAACAGTACTGGCATCAAGAGTGAGCCTGTGTTTTTATAAAAATGAAGTTTGAGAAAATAACAAGTTTTAGGCCGGATTTTATGCTCAAAACTATATTTATCTATACAGACTCTACATGAAACCACAAAAGCAGTAAGAAGCAAAGACCATAAATCTTTCTAATCTGGGATAAGTGGAATTTGATTCTGGTTTGATAATAATTACGTAGGGTTAACTAAGTTTGGACTGAGCCAAGCCTGCTCACCAAAATGAAGGAGAAAATTAAAAACAAAAGGTGGCAGTTCAATACTGCAGCATGAAACTTAACTACTCAAAAACTGCATCACTGTTCCGAACACGTAACTACCAGTAGTCTCTCCACAAAAATCCATCTCAAAGCATTACATAGATATGGCTGAACAATGAACCTTTATATTGTTTCTACACAGTTTTCATTTGCAAAAACTAATCAGATAAAGGTATTGAGCTGAACTTTATTGAAAAATCATCCACCAAAAAAAAAGTACTAAAGCGGTATTAAAAAACAGGTTCACATTCGAATTTAATAACTAACCTCCACCACTTTAAACAATAAAAACAAATTCATCCTTTCTTTTATGAGCTTTCTTGATGCTGCCTGTGACATCATCATCCAAGACAAAACAATTTTTGCCGACTTCTCCATTTCTTTCTTCAAATGCCTTGTTATTATATTTGGAAAAGCATCTGTCTGAAAACAAAGACTGCTAACCTAGGATGAGGGTAGATTTGGTGTGGCTGACCTCCTGAGTGACAGGCAAATGGTCAACTTAATCTTGACATGTAAGATGATCCTTCCAGGAGTTCCCCGGCAGTCAGTGGTTAGGACTCTGCGCTCTCACTGCTGAGGTCCCAGGTTCAATCCCTGGTCGGGGAACTAAAATCCCACCTGCTGCACGGCGCAGGCAAAAAAAAAAAAAGATCTTTTGACAGGACACTGCTGGATATTCTCACCACTGCCAGCAAGCCTGCCCAAAACGTAGCTGGTCTATGCATTTAACGCAGTTTTCTCATCATTACATCGAAAAGTTAACCCCAGGCTTCCCTGGTGGCGCAGTGGTTAAGAATCTGCCTGCCAATGCAGGGGACACAGGTTCAAGCCCTGGTCCGGGAAGATCCCACATGCTGCGGAGCAACTAAGCCCGTGCGCCACAACTACTGAGCCTGCGCTCTAGAGCCCATGCTCTAGAGCCCCCGAGCCACAACCACTGAGCCCACGTGCTGCAACTACTGAACCCCGCGCGCCTAGAGCCCGTGCTCCACAAGAGAAGCCACCGCAATGAGAAGCCCGCGCACCGCAACGAAGAGCAGCCCCCGCTTGCCACAACTAGAGAAAGCCTGTGTGCAGCAGTGAAGACCCAACGCAGCCAAAAATAAATAAATAAATCAATACATAGGTGTTACAATCTCAAGGGATAAGCACTAAGTGTGGCGGATTATTAAAATGGACCTAATCAGTGGCTCCCTCCCTGCACCCCTGCTTTTTAAGGCCACCCTGAAGATCGCCCCATAAGGAGCAAGAGGCTATAGCTCCGTGCTTGACTTGCTCTGGCCCACAGACAGTAGCAAACAGCACACAGGCAGAAGCTTGCAGCCTGCTCACGCACTGGTGCCTGCTCTCTCCTGCCGCTGAGCCTAATAAAGGGCGACAGACCACACGGAGAGAGACACCAACTGTCCCAGCCGTCCCAGCCGAGGCCCCAGCACGTAAGCAAAGCCATGCTGGACTACCCAGCCCCACTGAGCTGACCCCGGCCAGAAATGCCCAGACAACACAAAGCATAAATGATAAATGGCTGTCTTAAGGCACTATGTTTGAGGTGATTTGTTATGTAGCAAAAATAACTGATACAGCAGTGAACACATCTGTACCAGTTTTGGAGGGCCACAGGTTTTACAGACAAAGGTGACATTTAAAACTGAGAAGTTAGGGAAAGGGGGGGAAATCATGGAGGATAAACTTGCTTCAGCAGGGAAAAGCTTTCTTTTATGTCTGGCTTAACAGAAGGCAGTTGGAGTCTCACATCTGCTGCTCTATTCAATCTGTTTCCACATGTTGCTCTGGCTGAAGTGTATAAAGAAAATCCTGCTTCTTGCTGATAGGTGGTTGGAAAGGGGAGGAATATTTTAATGTGGGCCTTTAAGGAGCCTTTTCAGATCATTATAGGTATTACTCTTGGACATGACACCAAAACTCAACAAATGGTAGCTTCTTAAAGGTTAGTTGCAATATGGAACCTGAAATTATATCATACCCTGATATATTCGAATCCATAGGTCTATCTTGCACTTTGATGGATCTGTTATCTATGCATGATTCTGTGATGCCACGTATTAGTCATTTGAAAAATATTGGTTCACTGAGTGACGCAGATCTCGCAAAGGTTGAACCATTTCATTACACAGCATCCAAAAAAAACCAAAATTCACCTTTGTTAACACAACCACTGATCTCATCAGGGAAGGATGTAAGGGGAAGCCGTCCACTTCCTGGTGGCTCACCAGATTCTAATTTTTGCTATAAAATTTAAATGATATCATTGGCAATAGATACTGCCCGTCGTTTTTCTTGAAGTGACTCACTCAATTGAGTCATTTTTAAGAAAATGACTGCCAAATGCCCAAGTCTGAGTAACCATAGTTTGGTTATCAGTCCTTCAGATAAAAAATTGTGTTAAGACATGGCTGGTTCAGTCTGCAACCCCAACGTTGCACCAGGGCCTTTGCTCAAGATAGCCTGTAAAGTGCCACCAACAGGAATAATGCCTCCAGATGACAAGGGCCTAAGTGCTGTGCACAACGGTTTGCTGGTAAAGCACAAGGACCAGCAACGCTGGTGGCCCAGGGGCACTGCAGGGGTCACCATCTGAGAAAACAGCATCGTGCCTACGATCCACCGGAGGAAAGCAACCTTTCAGCTGGCCTTTTCTTTAGTTTTGCAGACACCAGCCCCACAAGTCCTCTACAGAACTCCCCACGGAGGATTCAGATTCCCGCCAGCTCATTTCACCCACCCCCCCCAAGTCATAATGAAGTTTAAAAGTCAATAAATGCATTAACTTGTAGAGCTACAAAGCCCTCTACTCATTAAAGCCCTTCAAATAAAGAGTCCAGCCTAGGAAACTCCAGCTGCCACCTAAGGGATTGCTACTCCCAACGTGTACAAGGATGCTGCAACATTTACAGTGTAGTCCGTAAATCATCCCATTTGAGCACATAAAATGAAAACAGACAAAGCATGAAAAGATCTGGCGGGGACTCCCCTGGTGGCGCAGTGGTTAAGACCCTGTGCTCCCAATGCAGGTGGCCCGGGTTCGATCCCTGGTCAGGGAACTAGATCCCACATGCATGCCGCAACTAAGGAGCCTGCCTGCCGCAACTAAGACCCAGTACAATCAAATAAATAAATAATTATTTTTAAAAAGAGAGAGATTTGCAAAAACAAACAAAAAAACAAAAAAGAAAAGAGCTGGCTATTGGGCTATTTTTGCAATTCAAGAAGAACAACAAAAAAAAATCAGTGACGGTCTAAGAGTATCTACCCAAATAAAAAAACATCAACATATGGGAAACATAACACACTGCTGTGGCCACCATGGGCGGTGCCGATGGGAACCATGTCAACTCTACTAAAACTGCGTTTCTGTTCTCTGATCCTGCAACTTTGCCAGCATAACCCAAATCAAAACGTGAAATGAACACGTACCCACTGCCTTTGTGCCGTTTCCTTCATTGACTCTGTGAAAGCGACAGCGAATCTAGGAAAGTGAGCAAAAATAATGAAAATGATTAGGGCAGAATCTAATTAACATAACTGTGAAACAGCTCTTTGGAACAAATTGTGAGAGACAGGTAAGTAGCTGAATTTATGGTGCGATCAATCTTTATTAGTCGTGGTCATTGGCTGGTAGATTTCATCTCCACTCACATCCAAAAAAAAAAGTTCTGTCTGCAGAAAATGAACAAATGAAGCTCAAAACTTCCTATGTTTCTTGTTCCTTCAGGGAAGGTGAGGGAAGCAGAGATAAAGACAGAAAACAGAGGGACTTCCTTGGTGGTGCAGTGGTTAAGAATCCGCCTGCTAATGCAGGGGACACGGGCGCGAGCCCTGGTCTAGGAAGATCCCACATGCCGCAGATCAACGAAGCCCGTGCGTCACAACTACTGAGACTGTGCTCTAGAACCCGTGAGCCACAACTACCGAGCCCACGTGCCACAACTACCGAGCCCACGTGCCACAACTACCGAAGCCCGTGAGCCTAGAGCCCACGCCCTGCAAGGAGAGAAGCCTCCACAATGAGAAACCCACGCGCTGCAACGAAGACCCAACGCAGCCAAAAATAAAATAAATAAAATAAATAAATTTATTTTTTAAAAAAAGACAGAAAACAAGATGCACTAGAGAGGCAAGGAACTTAGATAATATTCAGGGGCAGGTGATCCGGTCCACTGGCTTTGCCAAAGGAAAACTAGGCAAAAGTGTTCAAGATTTACTGAATGTCCCCATTCATCGAGAAATGGCGGTTTCCAGAAGCAGGACTGGGTACACGTGGAATGAACCAGGAATATCTTTTGGGGCCAGAAAGTAAGAAAGCGCTCAAAACATGGCAAGGGCTTGTCAAGAGGATGCAGGAGTCAACTCAAAATATCTCCAATGGCCATGGCTGGGGTGATCTGGGCACCAAAATAAGTAATAGGAGTGATGGGTACTCTATGGGTAACCCATAGAGTCAAATAAAATAAATAGCCATGGGTCCGTGTTGATGTAACTAAATAACTGAATAAGTAAATGGGGTCAAACAGACAACTCTTCCTTATAGTAGAATTCCAATTAAGAAATGTATGAGTGGCAGAAATAGAAAATTGTTGCAACCAAGAACCATTAATAGGAAATTCCCTGGCGGTTGAGTGATTAGGACTCAGAGCTTTCACAGCCGGGATCCGGTTTCTATCCCTGGTCGGGGAACGAAGGTCCCGCAAGCGGCACCTGGCGTGGCCAAAAAAAAAGAAAGAGAAAAAAAGAACCGTTAATAGATGATTCCTCCCCACTGGCATGACCTGGAAAGGGGAGCTCACGTCCCGCTGCCTGTGTCTTCTCCAAGCCTTCCTTCTTCCCCCTTCTCACTCTCCCCAAACCAGCCACCAATCGCAGACACAGCCAATCGCATGCCTCTTACTTAAGGGAGAAATACGGAATCCTTCCCTTTGGGTAGAATAAACGTGAGCAAGCAGGACCAGACCACATCAGACCTTGCATCTGAGCCCAGCAGGGATCGGACTACTGGCATCACTTATGAGATGCTCTCCACGTCCCCCCAACATTGGCAAGAAACACAAATAAACTGTATTCTGAGGGCATCAACTTTACTCCAAGAAACGAGGATAAAAAGGAGAGAAAAGCAACTGAATAGCAACTGCAAGGAGAGTGCAGAAGCCTTCCTTTGTGGAAGTCTGCAAAAATGAGAAACTTAAGAATCAAACAAAGAACAAACTATGCATGTAAATTGCCTGTCACAGTTCCTGGTCCCTAATTCATTTAACATCTGATAAACATCTACTATTATTATTTTCTACTAGTACTAACACCACTACTGGGACTTGTGCAAAACATTAGGGCGCCCCACGTGGCCAGTGAACAAATTATTTGACAGCCTAAAACTTTGAGAAAAAAAAAAAGACACCAAAAGCAAGAACAGCCATCAAACAAAGAATAAGGTCAATAACACAAAGACCAAGCAATTTGCCCCATAACGGCGTTTATGAACAGCCACTCATCTGGCAAGCGTGATGCTCTACTTTTCGGTGAGAATGTCAGCTCCACATGGGCTGGAACGCTGCTCTGTTCATGGCCACCTCCCAAGCCCCTGGAGTGTCTGGCACCCAGGAGACGGGCAAAAATACCTGCTGCCTGTATACGTGTATAAGTAAGAGAAGGAACAGTTCTGCCTTAAATTCCAACAGGAAGCAGGTGAGGGGGAGGGATGGGTGGTGAGGGGGAGGGATGGGTGGCGAGGGGGAGAAAAGAGCAGGAAAATGTCCCAGGTGTGCGGAGCGGACTCTGTGTGCACAGCAGCCCGGCGGCTGACTGTGACTGTCCCCCACCCATGTGACCGTCCCCACCATCACGTCCTGCTCATTTCAGAACCCAAGATGAGGCATCAGCAGGAGCTACAGCGTCAGTTTAAGATGGCAGGGAAGGATGAGAGTCTTGGGAAGGTTCTCCTCAAAGGTGCATGTGAAAATGTTTTCGGAGTCAGAGGGGTGAACTGGAGCTAACTTGAAAGACAGGCCACTTATTCCAGGGCCACAGATAACACGGTCTTTCTTCTGGCTGCTCATATAGGAACAGGGAGCCTGGCTTTACACCCACCTAATAGATAACCTTTTAAGAGAGTTTCTAGCCCAAAGATCCTTGGAAGATAAAGATATTTAAAATAACACATTTCTACCATTTGCAAAAGCCAAGACATGGAAACAACCTAAGTGTCCATCGACAGAGGAATGGATAAAGAAGATGTGGTTCATATATATAATGGAATACTACTCAGCCATAACAAAGAATGAAATAATGTCATTTGCAGCAACATGGATGGACCTAGAGATGATCATACTAAGTGAAGTAAGTCAGACAGAGAAAGACAAATACCATGTGATATTTATATGTGGAATCTAAAATATGGCACAAACGAACCTATCTACGAAACAGAAACAGACTCACGGATGTAGAGAAGAGACTGGTGGTTGCTAAGGGGGAGGGGGGTTGGGGGAGGGATGGTGTGGGAGGTTGGGGTCAGCAGATGTAAACTATTATATATAGAATGGATAAACAACAAGATCCTACTGTACAGCACAGGGAACTATACTCAATATCCTGAGATAAACCATCATGGAAAAGAATATTTTAAAAAGAGTGTATATATATATATATGTAAAGCGAAATCACTTTGCTGTACAGCAGAAAGTACCACAATATTGTAAATCTACTATACTTCAATAAAAAATAAAATAAAATAAAATACTATTTAAGGTAACATAAAAATAAAGTAACACATTTTTTAGGAAAAATATAAAAGTACCACTTTTGCACTTTTGCTTGAACACTGCCATTTCAAAACACACTTACGTTGACATAGAATTGTTTGTCAAAAACATCTTTAGTAACACTGAAAAAGCATATGAAATTACCAACATTCAACAAGTTTTGACCTACAAAACAGTAGCTTCACGTGCCACTGATTCCGTAATCGTGAGAGTATTTGTGAGGCAATTCATTTCATACAAACTCTCTTTTGCTCATTTGCTAATGTTAAGTTAAAGTTAAAACAATGTTAAGTTTTTCTAATATGCACCTGAATAAGACTTCACTAAACAATTTCCACAAATTTCAAATACTCCTTATTTAATTTTGGTGTTTATAACTACCAAATACATATTATAATATTCATAAGCCAAAAAGTGGATGCTAAAATAAGTTCGCATACTATACCATACAGGAAAAGTTTTCAATACTAAAAAAGTTGAAAAGTATACCTTATAGGGAAAATGTAACTATTTAAATGAAACGCTTGTTATAAAGCTAGACAAGTTCAATGCTTTGTTCTACAGAAAAGTATGCTGTATTGTGTCGGACAAGAAATCTGCGATTCATGCAACTTCCCTGCCCACTAACTCCAATCAATATCCCCAAATAAAAATCAATGTGTGGGGCTTCCCTGGTGGCGCAGTGGTTGAGAGTCCGCCTGCCGATGCAGGGGACACGGGTTCGTGCCCCGGTCCAGGAGGATCCCACATGCCGCGGAGCGGCTGGGCCCGTGAGCCATGGCCGCTGAGCCTGCGCGTCCGGAGCCTGTGCTCCGCAACGGGAGAGGCCACAGCAGTGAGAGGCCCGCGTACCGCAAAAAAAAAAAAAAAAAAAAAAAAAATCAATGTGTGTTTTAATAACAACACAATGAATAATGTTAATGATAATATCATAAGATGAATTCATTCCACATTGTTTCTCCCAAGCAGAATGATTTTCCTTCTATGAGATAGTGCATTACAAACTGCAGGAATCTAAAGGCAATAAATTCTTAGGGTGTAAGAACAACAAGAAGAAGAAAACCTATAATGATAGATCACCTTTCGAGGTGAGCCAACACTGTTTTTAATACCTTCATTTATTGTAAAACACACACACGTACGCAGAGCGTACTCTATTTTAAAAAGGTTGCGTTTCCACATTTATGTCCAGGAAGTCTTCAGGAAGAAGCAGTGTCCTGAAATGCAATGCCATCTATTTGTAACCCTAGTTTTAAGGGGCAAGATTGACACCTATCTTTCCCCACAAAAAAATTAGGCTGCGAAATATAACCTGGGGTTCTGTCCTTGGTGTGGATCAGAAATGCGACAGTTACACACACTTGAAGAAGTCTGGATTCCCACGGCTTCTCAGCCATGCAAGGGTTACAGACGAGCACAGAAAATTCATGGTTAGTATAGCTTTTGTTATACAGCAGAAAGTAACACACCATTGCAAAGCAATTATACTCTAATAAAGATGTTAAATAATAATAATAAAAAAGAAAGAAAAAAGAAAATTCATGGTTGGCCACTTACTGGGGACATGGAAGCAGCCTAAATGTCAATCAACAGACGAATGGATAAGGAAAATGTGGCATGCACATACACTAGAATACTTTTCAGCCTTAAAAAAGGAGGACATCCCGACATCTGCAGCAACATGGATGAACCTGGGACATATTTATGTTCAGGGAAACAAGCCAGATGTGGAAGGACAAATACTGTATGATTCTACAGACACGTGGACTCTAAAGTAGTCAAACTCATGGAAGCATGAGTAGCATGGGAGGGGTTGGGAGAGGGGGAAACAGAGGGAGGGGAAAACAGGGAGGTATTAGTCAAAGGTCACAAAGTTTCAGTTGTACGAGATGAACATGCCCTAGAGCTCTCCTGTACAGCAGAGAGCCTACAGGTAATAATACTGTAGGTAAACAATTTGCTAAGAGGGTAGATTTTCTGTTAAGTGTTCTTATCATAAAAATTAAAATAAAATAATAAAAATAAAGAAGGTGGGAGTAAACTTTTGGAGGTGATGGATGTGGTTACAGCATAAATTGTGATGATGGTTTCACAGGTGTACACTGATCTCCAAACTCATCAAGTTGTGTGCGTTGATTACGTACAGCTTTTTGCATGGCAATCATTCCTCAGTAAAGTCGTTAAAAAATTAATAAGTAGTGTTTCCACATTTTAAAAATTCATCACCTGTTGTTTTTTTTTTTCCCCACAATGATTCAAAAATTTATTAGAGTTGAAAGGATGCTTCAACAGTACTGGTTGGGTTTTCGGTAAGCTCTGAATTCAGGGTGATTTGATGGCAGGTGAGACTGAATCAGCAGCAGCCGGTGGGTGCACGGGGGGCAGAGACCACATCCACCCACGTCAACCCTTCCGTGGAATCACCCCAGAAAGCCCGCCAAGAAGAGTGCTTTGCTTTGCTTTGGGTACGCATGTATATTTCTTCTTTCGATTTCATTAGCTCTTTTTTTCACAATTTTTATATGAACAGAGAGGATTTGTACTTTATTATGATGTTAGTTATTATGACTGTGATTGTTATAAAGAGAAAATGGGGTGGTTCTGTTTCCCCACCAAGCCTCCCAGTTCACTCCAGAATGCTGTACAGATATTATCATTTTCTAAGAATGCCTCGACATGAAGAAGGTTGGGAAGTACAGCTCTGGGTTCTCAGCAGGGGCAATAACTCCCATCCCAGGGGCTAGAAATGTGGGCAGGTGTGTTTAACTGCTGCAGTACCCAGCAGGTGCTGTGGACACGCAGTGTCCAGAGTCTGGGACATGCGGGGCAGCCCCACAATGAATAACTATCCTGCCCAGAATACCCACAGTGACCCTACTGAGAAACCCACTCGCTGGTTGCTCTCACAAATGGTTTATATATAGCCCAGAAACCCATATAGGTTAAGAGCCACGTCAAAGAGATTCCTCTTGACACAACTAGAAACATGAAAATTACCACAGAAAACATCTTGTTAGTGAAGGCAAACATACAGTAAAGGTGGTAAATCAGCCATGTATAAAGCTAGTAGGAAGGTTAAAAGACAAAGAGTAGGAAAATCACCTGTATACCACAATCTACATAGTTAAGGGAGATGCAAAACAAAAAGATGTAAAATACGTACGACATCAAAACCAGTAAATGTTGGGGGGAGCAGGGTGGGGAAGTAAAAAGGCAGTGTTGTTAAAATGTGCTTGAACTCAGAGAACAGCAAGTTAACATAATCACATAGATCGACAGACAGTAAATACAGTACGTAACTATGTAACATCTTTGTATGGTGACAGATGGAAACTAGACTTATCGTGGGGATCATCTTCAAATGTAGACACATATTGAATCACTATGTTGTGTAACAGGAACTAACATAGAGTTGTAGGTCAATCATACTTCAAAACCAACCAGTCAAACAAACAAACTCAGAGAAAAAGAGATCCAATTCGTGGTGACCAGAGGCGGGGAGTGGGGAAGGGGCAATTCGATGCAGGCAACCAAAGGTCCAAACTTCCAGGTGTAAGATAAATAAGTCCTAGGGATGTCACGTACAACGTGATACATATAATTAACCCTGCCGTATGTTATACGTGAAAGTTAAGCAAGTAAATCCTAAGAGTTCTCACCACAAGGAGAAAAGGGTTTTTTTTTTCTATTTATTTGAATTTGTATCCATACGAAATGATGAATGTTCAGTAAACTTCCTGTGATAATCGTTTCAAGTACGCAAGTCAAATCACTATGTCGTACAGCTTAAACTTATACAGGGCTGCACGTCAATCGTATCTCAAGGAAACTGGAAAAAATATTCTACTTGGGCAAACCTGATGCAAAGTCAACCCCAATTTGTGTGCTAATAAAGCTTGAGTTTATCCATCTCATCCCTTAGCAAGAATTCTGTTTCTTCCACCACTCAGAACATTCTAAGCACGTTCATCCAATATTAACTGTAGTCAAAGAACTATTCAAGTGCAATAACTTGTTTACAGTGACTACTTGTGGCAAAATAAACAGGCACCAAATGAAAGGAAAGATGAACAAAAAGAAAGAAATTGATTCTACATGGAAAGATGTAAACCTCCCAAACTACTGGTTTCCTCTGTCTTTGTGTGTCAGTGAATTTCAACCAAAAGGGTTAGATGCTTAACTCCTGTGAAATTCTCTTAAGTCTTACCTGGCTTCTTCTAGGACTTTTCCCATCACTTTGTTTTTTTCTCCCTGCTTAACGTCTTCATTTAAATCAGTTCCACCAAAGATGATTCCAAAAGGAATTCCATGACCTGCAAAATAGGATAATTAACAAAGCACAGTTTACCTTCGGAAACAACCCTTGGTAACCATCCCAAAGCAACGATATCAAAAATTGAAGTTCCCACAGCGTAGGGGGCATATTTGGTTGTTTGTTGAATTTTACCCACAGCTCTTCTGAATAGAACAGGTGTCACTGTTAAGAACATGACATGGGGTTAATCACGTGAGACAAGACGATTTTAAATCAATTTGCTTTCAATTTTAACACATGAAAAATGTTGTTGGCCTCCATCTATCAAAGCCAAGCGTATCGTTCGGAAATGGGTTAATCTGGAGCTACTGGTGCTCTTATGACAGAAAAAGAGGGCTTCAAATTCAGATCTGCTGTTCATAGTAACCGTCACCGTGCTGGCAAGGAACCAAGAGGGAGAGGAAAGAGACACAAACTGTATCTTCAGGCACACACAGTACAGCAGCAATGATAGAACGTGGAGGGCACAAATATATGGGAACCAAAAATACTGGAGATGCTGTGTGCGTCAAATGGAAAAGGATTCCCCCCGGGAGCATGTTTATTCTGAATGAAGGGCCCTGGGCTGATGGAAGGCACACTCCCTGGCTGGGTCATTTCACAAGGCACCAAGCGTGCACAGATCAAGTTAAACAGTGTGCTCATCACACAGGGCTCCCTAGAAGGACTTCCAAAGGTCAATAAAAATTTCAAAAGAGCAAAGGCAAACCACTAAACAGACCAGATCTAACTTCAGTCCATACTGGGGTTTCTCAAACAAGCCATCTCTACTGAGATTCAATATGTAAGTGGAGAAGGTACAGATCTTTCCTTGTATTTGCCTTACAAGTGTTTGTCACGCAAATGAGCAGATTCTATCTATCTTTTCTCTTTCTGGTGAAGTGCCTCTCACTTCACTGCGAAGAATTCAGCCTTTAGCTACTAAGCACACCAATAACACATAAGAGGTACAGAAAGGATGTGAGTAAAAAACTCAAATGAAAACTTAAAAAAAATTTTTTTAAGTAAAAAAAAAATCAAGTGCATTTTGATTAACACAATATGTGTGTAGGAAAACAATAAACATACATTTCTCTGTACAAAGAACACCTGTGAAAAGATAAACAGAAAAAACCTAGCTGCTGTTGCCTCTATAGAAGGGACCCTGGCAGTCCAGTGGTTAGAGCTCAATGCTTTCACTGAGGGCCCAGGTTCAAGCCCTGGCTGGGGAACTAAGATTCCACAAGCTGCACGGTCGGTGTGGCCAAAAGAAAAAAGAAGGAACCCGGAAGGCGACTGATCTGGAACAGGAGAGAAACTTACTTCTCTTCTCTCTATAACACTTTATATTGTTTGCATGTCTTACTATGGACTGGTGTGACCTTTTCCACAAATACTAAACAGTCAGGCAGACACGGAAAGGCGAGTGTGGTAGAGATGATTCCTCTTCTGCCATGGGCTTAGATTTTGGGGGATGCTGAGATGGGGAGAATGATTTTAGCACGTGGGATGGACTTGAATCTTTGGGGACCAGAGAAAGGTCTGTGGTAGGTAGAATAATGGCCTCCAAAGATGTCCATCTGTAATTCCCAGAATCTATGAATATGTTACACGGTGAAGGGGAATTAAGGTTTTGACTAATCTCTTCCTGTTTCTTGTTGAGAACGTGCTTTAGGCTTGAACCTAAAAGAACAGGCAGCATCAAGTGTCTGATTAAGAAGCCAGGCTCAGGAAACCACGAGATTTTCTTCTCAGCCAGCTACTGGGAGTGACCGGTTTTCAGCGTAAGCACTGATGTGGAAAGATCGCTAAGTTATGCACTTAAATATACAAAGTAGGGCTTCCCTGGTGGCGCAGCGGTTGAGAGTCCACCTGCCGATGCAGGGGACATGGGTTCGTGACCCGGTCTGGGAAGATCCCACATGCCGCGGAGCGGCTGGGCCCGTAAGCCATGGCCGCTGAGCCTGTGCGTCCAGAGCCTGTGCTCCGCAACGGGAGAGGTCACAACAGTGAGAGGCCCGCGTACCGCAAAAAAAAAAAATATATATGTGTGTGTGTGTGTGTGTGTGTGTGTGTGTGTGTGTGTGTGTGTATATATATATATATATATACACAAAGTAAGGCCTGCATATGAAGAGAGGGTCCAACTTCCTATGGTGTGGGAAGCAAGAGAGAGAGCTGGAAGATTAAATAAGGTTTGATACAGTGCAGGGAAACAGGAAGTCACCTTTAGCAATGAAACGTCTGAAAATTTCAGAAGCTGACACATTTTGCTAAGTGAAGTGCTATCCCCGTATGGTGATTACTGTGGGTAATTTGGGGCCTCAAGTGACATACCATCTCCTGAAAAGCTGCCACTGCCATGTCATTTAATTCATATTTGGAAAAAGCCACTCACGGCTCAACAACAAAATTATCTGCCCTGCCTCTACTCGGTGGCCACTGGGCTCTCAGTGAAGTCAAATTGGCCTTGGGAGGGTTAAGAAGAAATATCCAAAAATTGTAGCTAAAGCCAAGAGGATGACTGCATGCACATCCTTTCGAGGTCCAAGGAAGCAGTGTTTTTTGTTTTTGTTTTATTTTTATTTATTTATTTCTGGCTGCATTGGGTCTTCATTGCTGCACGCGGGCTTTCTCTAGCTGTGGCGAGCAGGGGCTACTCTTCGTCGTGGTGCGCGGGTTTCTCACTGCGGTGGCTTTTCTTGTTGCGGAGCACAGGCTCTAGGTGCGCAGGCTTCAGCAGTTGTGGCACACGGGCTCAGTAGTTGTGGCTCGCGGGCTCTAGAGTGCAGGCTCAGTGGTTGTGGAGCACGGGCTTAGTTGCTCTGCAGCATGTGGGATCTTCCCGGACCAGGGCTCAAACCTGTGTCCCCTGCATTGGCAGGAGGATTCTTAACCACTGCGCCACCAGGGAATCCCAGAAGCAGTGTTTAAAGGTCCCCGTGGATTCGTTTTCTAAGAGAAGGTACTGTTGTTTGACCTCAGTATTTACTATTAATTAAGAGCTCATGCTCTGTGCAGTTGCATCCAACACTTTGCAGGCAGAGATGCCAATCATTTTGCTGCAGTTGTAATGGTTTATGTTAGAAGTCAATTTGTCTGGTCTAAGGGAGGCCCAGAGAGCTGGTATAACATGATTTCTGGATGTGTCTGGGAGGATGTTTCTGGAAGAGATTAGCATTTGAATCTGTAGTCTGAGGAAGGAAGATCTCCCTCAACAATGCAGGTGGGCCTCACCCAATCCGTTGAGGGCTTGAATAGAACTAAAAGGGGGAGGAAGGGTGAATTCATGCTCTCTGCTTAAACTGGGACATCCATCGCCTCCTGCCCTCGGACATCACCACTCCTGGTTCTTGGGCTTCTAGACTCAGACTGGGGCTTACACCGACAGCCCCCCGATTCTCAGGCTTTCAGACTCGGGTTGAATGAAACCACCGGTTTTCCTGGGTGTCCAGCTTGCAGATGGCAGACTGTGGGAATTCTCAGCCTCTATAATCACATAGCCAATCCCTATAATAAATCTTCACATACATATGTGTGTGTGTGTATCTATATCTACATCTGTATCTATATCTATATTTCCTCTTGGCTCTGTTTCTCTAGAAAACCCTGACTAACACACCAGTAGAAAAGATAGCTCCCCGCAACCCTTGGGACTTCCCTGGTGGTCCAGTGGTTAAGGCTTTGAGCTTCTACTGCAGGGGGCATGGGTTCAATCCCTGGTTGGGGAACTAAGATCTCGCATGCCATGCAGCACGGCCAAAAAAAAAAAGAAAAGAAAAGAAAGCCCCAAAGCTTACGGTTGATTGCCCTGCTGGACATAACCAGTTCTGCAGCTAACCTAATCCTAGCCTATTCAAATTTCAGTCCCTCCGTGGATGGATCTAGAGACTGTCATACAGAGTGAAGTAAGTCAGAAGGACAAAAACAAATATTGTGTATTAACGCATATATGTGGAAACTAGAAAAATGGTACAGATGAACCGGTTTGCAGGGCAGAAATAGAGACACAGATGTAGAGAACAAACGTATGGCCATCAAGGGGGGAAACTGGGGGTGGTGGTGTGATGAATTGGGAGTTTGGGATTGACATGTGTACACTGATGTGTATAAAATGTATGACTAATAAGAACCTGCTGTATAAAAAAAATAATAAAATTCAAAAAAAAAAAAATCTCAGTCCCTCAAATGCTCTTTAAACTGGCTTTAGTATCTTAGTAGTTTCTTCATTAATAAATCAGTTGAATAAACTCTGTCCTATGTGCTCACTTCTATATTTTGTGAAAGAGTCACATTTTTAACTTTTGAAAATTAGACTTTGAATTAAGAAATACACATCAAAAACATTCAGGATAAAACTCTTCATGCCGTAGGGACTTCCCTGGTGGCGCAGTGGTTAGGAATCCGCCTGCCAGTGCAGGGGACAGGGGTTCAATCTCTGGTCCGGGAAGATCCCACATGCTGTGGAGCAACTAAGCCCGTGCACCACAATTACTGAGCCTGCGCTCTAGAGCCTGTGAGCCACAACTACTGAGCCCACGTGCCACAACTACTGAACCCTGCGTGCCTAGAGCCCGTGCTCCGCAACAAGAGAAGCCACCACAATGAGAAGCCTGTGCGCAGCAACGAAGACCCTATACAGCCAAAAATAAATTAATTAATTTTTTAAAAAAAATTGTAAAAAAAAAATGACTCTTCATGCCGTAAAAACAGCTTCAGTATATATGCATCCATTCTCAATTGGTGTAGTTACATCATTTTTAGAAAACTACTCCGTTTAGAAGAGCAAAGCAAAAAGATGATTGTATCCCTTCCATTTCTGAGCAGGGATAAGCCGCTTCATCGATGTTTAAGTTGAAGTCGCAGGCGCTCTGGTTTTGTGACTGCTAGGGCTCCACCTTTGGGGAAGGGGGGGTTACCTGGCAAAAGTCTACCCCCTCTATATAGATGAAGAGCCATAGCTGCCTCCAAGCTCTCAGCCTTGATGAAGTTGGAGATTTCGGATGGGCTTTCAAAGTCCAAGGCATTTTTCAGAATACACACGTGACCCGCAGCTTCTAGATGGTCCCTTTATCAAAAAATACACAGAGAAAGAAAAAGACAGGAGAGAAAAACATTAAAAGGGCACAAGTTGCTGCTGTGGTTAAAACTGAAAACCAATCCAAAGATTAGTCAAATCAGAAGTTAATACTACATATTTTCTGAATTGTCCTTTAGAGACAATCCACCTAAAATAACATTCATCCACCAGTCTCAGACACCAGGACTGGGACTGGCACCGAGGCCAGCAGGATGAAGGGCCAATTCAGGAAGGCTTGGCAGCCTTGACTCATGAGGCACCCACGGCCTCTTCCAGTGATATCTGCTGCACCAGAAAGCTCCCTTCCCTTCTTTAATTCTTTGATTTCACTTTTTCCTCGTGTTTCTCAAAGTTTGTGTTTAGGCATCTGTGACTCAGTTTTTCATCAAGAATTCAAAAGTCACCCATTATCAGAGCTTCAAGAAATACTCCATGGCCTTTCCATTCTACCTCCCAAATATCTTTCAAATATGTCTCTTTTCTTCTCATCCCGGTTCAGTTCCTTGCAACAGAAATCTAAAATACAAATCCGATAAGCCAAAAAGGAACTTCCTGAATGGCAGAAATAGCATGAGCAAAGTCAGAGGACAAATGAGAAACTGGGGGGAAAAAACACAACTATTTACAACACGTACAAAAGGAAAGAAGCTAATTTGCTTAATATGTAAAGAACTCTCATAAATCAATAAGAAAAAACCCTAACAACCCAATAGAAAAATAGGTATCACCATAAAATTGCAGTCCATGACAAACAAAACAAAACAAAACAAAAACAAAATAACCCTACAATTGGGCTTTTAAATATGAGAAATGGTGATCAACTTCAGTCATCCTTTTAATGTAGAAAATCTGTAAAGAACAAGAGTCTGCCTATGGCTTCATGAAATAAACATTCCTATACTGGGTAAACTGGCACAACCTCTTCTGTGGGCAAAGTAGAAACAGCTAATATATTTAAAATGCACAAACTCTGTGACCAAACAACTCCACTTCTCAGAACTGATTCCAAAGACACACTTGGATATGAGTGCAAAACATGCACCCAAGAATAATCACCGAGGCTACATCCGAAGTAGCAAAAAGACTAACACTGACCTCAGTGTGCGTCAGTAGGGGACCAGTCATATTATGGCGCATATGAGGTACTCAGGTCTGATGCCATGAAAAGAGTACAGATCACTGTTGAGTCATTTAGAATGAACTCCAAGACACACTGTTAATGAAAAGAGGACATGTTGTTAATGAAGTGTTCTTCAAAAGGTGAAGAACACCTTGTGCATATATAGTATCTGTGCACAGAACATCTCTAGAAGGATACAGAAGAAATAGATAATAATGATTCTGTCTAAAGAGGACCAGGGACCAGGGAGGGGGAGAGATTATCTTCTCATCACAGACCATTTTGCATGGCTGGATTCTTTGACCAGATGCATATATTACCTTTTTTTTTTTTTTTTGCGGTACGCGGGCCTCTCACTGTTGTGGCCTCTCCCGTTGTGGAGCACAGGCTCCAGACGCGCAGGCTCAGCGGCCATGGTCACGGGCCCAGCCGCTCTGCGGCATGTGGGATCTTCCCTGACCGGGGCACGAACCCGTGTCCCCTGCATCGGCAGGCGGACTCCCAACCACTGCGCCACCAGGGAAGCCCTATATTATCTCTTAAAATTGTTTGAGGTGCATGTGAATATACAAACAATCCAACCAGGTTCATTAAAACCCTCAAATGGGGACTCCCCTGGCAGTCCAGTGGTTAAGACTCTGTGCTTCCACTGCAGGGGATGCGGGTTTGATCCCTGGTTGGGGAACTAAGATTCTGCATGCTGCATGGCACGGCCAAAAAAAAAATTTTAAAAACAAAACAAAAAACCTCAAATGGCTTGGGGTAGTCAGCCCAAATGTCAACTCCATGAGAATGGGGCCTGGATCTGTCTTGCTTACTGAATAAAATAATGGCTGAATGTGTCTCTGGGATCAAGTCCAAACGCCCTAGCCTAGCACACAGCACCCTTCATAGCCTGCATCCCCTGCACAGCCAGGTGCATCCCACTCCTGACACCCTTAGCTCCAGTCCAGCCCTTCCACCTGCAGGACACACAACGCATCAGGTCTTCTGAGCCCCGTGACCATATCCCGACGTTCCCCAATGCCAGCTCCCTTCGGTGAAATCTGACAGCCCCTGCTGCTAACACAGCCGTCTCTCTCACTGTTTCCATTGTTCTCCGAGCCCATCGCTGCCACAGTCACTCTGGGATGCAGTTATATGAACAAGGCAGTCACATCGTACTTAGTGCTTCTATTACAGAATCGATAACCTACAAGGACCTACTGTACAGCACAGGGAACTATACTCAATATCTTGTAATAACCTACAATGGAAAAGAATCTGAAAAAAGAATGTGTGTGTGTGTGTGTGTGTGTGTGTGTGTGTAGAGAACTGAATCACTTTGTGGTACACCTGAAACTAATGCAACATTGTAAATCAACTATGCTCCAAAAAAAAAAAAATTGGAAAAAACAAAAAAACACAAAATCAGCACACAGGTGGCCATCAAGGACACTTAAAATTACCCTTGAAAATCTCTTAAATCATCTAGAAGATACTATACTACAAAGTTTAAACCCAATATAGCCATTTTTTCCCCCTAACTCCAGCAATAATAAAGAGTGTTACTCTTCAGCTGAACACCAGATGGATTAGCTGGCTTGCACTTAGGGGCAATAGTGTATCAAATAATAAGAGTAAACACAGAAGAATGAAGGATCTAGAATCTTTAAGCAAAATGACCATAAAATGACCAACCTGCTTACACCGTGGGAGCCTCAGGGGAACTAAGGACTTCTGAAGAAACGTTAGATTCAAATCCTCAAGCCCGCACCCACTCTGGGGAATATGGTGAGAATCCTCACCTACTCTACTACGGGAATGCTAAATTTTCTCTCTCTTTCTCTGTTTTCTCTTTTGTGTTTTAAATTAAATGCACAAGACTGAAGCTGTCACTGGGCCAAGAAAGAAAAACTAAGGCCTGGAGACTTGAGTTGGCTTCTGCTCTTGAAGCACGCTGAGTATCTTGATCTTATCATTTCCACTGTTAATGCTGATCCAATCACTGCCACCGCCCCACGCACCCCCAAACTCGTCTGGAAATGCTGATGGCAACTAACTGTTAAGCAGAGCCAGGACAGAAGCCTGCAGGCTGTCTAGCTATCAGCTCGTTTCAGCCTAAAACTACACATCATGCAAAACTAAAGATGTAATGTGCTTCAGAGGATGGGTTAAATAATTGTTATTCCATCTTCTTAAAACTTTAAAATGAGAAGTCAAAAATAAAAAGGTGCTGATAAATGGAAAAGAAACAATTTGAATTCTACTTAGGAAATCCATACCTGAGAGATTTCTGGTTGATGCAGAATCTATAGGGTAGGGCATATGGGATGGGGGTGGTTAGGTACAGATAACAGCTCGTTCTTGATTTATTAAACCTATTTTCAAATGGCATTTCAACACTAGCTTTATGTATGTATTTATTTATTTATTTGTTTGTTTATGGCTGTGTTGGGTCTTCGTTTCTGTGCGAGGGCTTTCCCAGTTGCGGCAAGCGGGGGCCACTCTTCATGGCGGTGCGCGGGCCTTTCACCGTCGCGGCCTCTCTTGTTGCAGGGCACGGGCTCCAGACGTGCAGGCTCAGTAGTTGTGGCTCATGGGCCCAGTTGCTCCGCGACATGTGGGGTCTTCCCAGACCAGGGCTCGAACCCGTGTCCCCTGCATTGGCAGGCGGATTCTTAACCACTGCACCACCAGGGAAGCCCAACACTAGCTTTATGATCTCATTAATATTCCAAAATAGTTTTTTTTTTTAATCTTAATTCTCTATGGACTGATACTCCAGCCTTCTTTCCAGTTGACTTGTAACACCTTTAAATTGCTCTGTCCTGGTTCCTTCTGAAACTGAGCAGGACCCTGTAGGGCTCCTGGGCACAAGATCCTTTCTGTGTCCCCCGTTTCTTGTTTGCAGGAAACAGGCTTCACTCAGCCTCCACAACCTTCCCTGAGTTCCAAAGGGCAGGTTCAAACAACTGCTAATCAGGGAAGGGTGGGGATGCAGAGACAGCGGAGGAGAAGTCAAGACACAGTAGTGCGGCCTGGGGGCAGGGTCCTGGTTGGAGATTCTACCTGAGACCAGATTAAAGGAGTGCAGGCCCTGCACACACCCGAATCCTTATCAGCAACCCCATCCTTGAACCACTGCTATAAAACTCCTCACCAGGTATTTGAATTTCTGTGAAAAAACTTCCCAATTTTAAGTTTGGATTGGGACACACAGTTTCAAGGGCAGGAGCCCGCTGTGTCCCCCTTTGCCTGGCAAAGCAATAAAGCTACCCTTTTCTACTTCACCCAAAACTCTGTCTCTGAGTTTTGATTCAGCGGTGGTGCACAGAGGCCGAGCTTTCAGCATCACTTCTGTGAATGATAACTTGATTCAACTAATAAATTCTCTGAGCACCTATTATGTCCCAGGGGTTCTGGCTTATTTGGCTTAAGGAAGGCTATTTATTATTTTTTTTGAGAATGAAAGCATCTCCAATAAATTAAGAGACTTTGAGCATGTTCCAGGAATTGACTGAAGCTCCTTGCACACCCCTGACCCAAGATTCAAAGATTCAGTGGGACTCTACCTGCTTCTACCTGGCTGAAATCCATCCCCTTTAACTGAGTACACAAAAAGGCTTAATCATTTGTGTGTTTAACTTATGTGAATTTCCATAAACTATGATGTCTTGATTAAAGAAAAAAAAAAAAGATAGCAAGAGAAACAAAAAAGATAGGGCAGGCAACACGAATTGCATTCCATTCCATAGCCATGAGCCCCTGCATGATCCTGAGGTGGGAAACAGGAATCTAATATTCCTTAAGGCCGTCCCACGCTGTGGGCCTCTGAGTGCGAGCGCCTGGCTGGGAGCAATGCTTCTAACAGGACACAGCACCCACTGGCAGCCCAGTGATGTCAACCAAGGCTCACCTGGGGGGGAAACAGTGTCATGTCACTGGTGGGTCGAAGTCACCTGTGCTGAGCTGTGAAATGTTACCCTCTGACGATATTTCAAAAATGTCTGATATGTTAAAAGAAACGATGCTGGTCTTGAATCCACGGTGGAGCTCAGCAAGATGAAGGCTTTTGTGTGAATGCAATGCCCGCATGAACCCGTGAGCCCCAGTTCGGAAAGGTAAACTGGACAGAGCACTGTCTCCCTTGCCCTTCCGTAAATGAAATGAGATAATAACCCATTTGCAGGACATGGTGTTACCGTGCATATTATCTTTGTGGGTGTGTTTTGCAAACAGTAAAGTGTATCTACTTTTTTAATGCAATTCTAATGGGATTCCCGTACTCAAGAGAATTACTGTTAGGAAATCACTCTTTTTAAAAGGAAGCAAAAATACAATCACAAAACAGGCAAAGCATCTAGATCAGGTCTCAAACCCAAATGTCTGCTGAGCTCAGACTGCTGAAATAGATGAATGGGGAGACGGGAGGCGGTGGGGACCATAAGGCATGAGGAGTCCCCACCAAACGGGAGAGAAAGGTCCCATCTGCAGGGGTCAGTCCTGCACTGTCTAATAAGGCAAAGTGGACCAACGGAGCACTGCGGACATGGCAAGTCTGAACAGAGTGGTGCAGAGTGTAAAATATACATACAGCGCATTCGTAATTTCTGCACTGATGACATGCTGCTATGATATTTGGATATACTGAGTTCATGGGAATGTATTATTAAAATTAATTTAACTTCTTAATTAATTTAGTTTCTTTCTGCTTTGTTTAAAGTGACTACTAGAACGTTTTAAATGACACATGAGGCTCCCTTCATGTCTGAACAAGCTGGATTAAATCCTCTTCAGCTCTAGACAGCGGGTACCATGCAGACACCGTCTCACGGTGGCCAGTTCTGCCAGTTCGCCAAGAGAAGCCAGGTATTTGAATTTCTGTGAAAAAACTTCCCAATTTTAACCACCTCCCCTGCAAGTTATTTCCTGCTCCTTCGATGCCAACAATGTTTGTTATTCCCTTAAGTCTTCAAAAGTTCACAGGTCTGCTTTTCCCCTTGCCTTTATTGATAAGAATCAGTAAAGCTTTCACTCTGAAACGAGTGGCCTCCATAGCATCCATTCCCATGTCCCCGCTTCCTGCAGCCTGGAACGTCCCCGTCACTCATTTGAACGGGAAGCACCCAACCCCTGGATCCAACCAGAGCACCCCACCTATGTACGCTCCCATCCCGGGGTATGCAATTTGGGGCCTGGGGCTGCACTTTCAGACACTCAAACTCACTGTTTCTTGCTGGGCTTGAACTGGATGGACGTAGGGTTGGGAGGTGCTAGGAAAGAAAACCTGACAGGAGTGGGAAGTGGACCCAAGACACAGAGAGCCACTGACTCCTGTCCATGTCCTCTTAGCTGCAAAATCACACCTGAAGCCCGCGCCACCTCCAGACTTTTTATAGGATAAGCCGCGAAATCCCAGTCCTTGTCCAGGCCGACTGGGGTTGGGTTTTCAGTGCCGTGAGGCTGAAAATCTCTGCGAGGATTAGAGACCAGCAGCTTAGACTCTTTCTTGTTCGCTGATATAAAATCCACTTGTTGCATCTAGCTCCTTGTAAGCCATCAGAATCTCCGACCACAGCGGGTTATCTTTCCCCCATGCCCCTCCATCCCTTCCACGGCAACAGTCCTCTGACCTCAGAGGGTCCCAAAGCCCCTCCCTGTCTCCCGTTTCTTATTTGGAGAAAAAGGCTTTAGTTTCCTAGACCCTCCCTGAATTCCAAAGGGTAGACTCAAGAGGTCACTAATTAGGGAAAGGGAGGGGACACAGAAACAGAGTAGAAGCAGTCAAGAAAGAATAGTTCAAAACAACAAAAACAAATAAAAAGGGAAAAAATTTTTTAAAAAAGAAGAAAAAAAGAAACAATAGCTCAGTGATAAAACAGAGTCCTAGATCCTCCTGAAGTGATACAGATAACAATGTGATGCATCTCTTTGAGTCGTTCTGCAAGAACTAAGACCCCTCACCCAGGTGGAGGATGGTGACTACACACTGAGCGTAACCATGTGGACCCTGAGGACTGAGGTTCCCAGAACATCACTCCGTTACCTCTCCACCAACCAATCAAAAGAAAGGCATGCACCCTGCAGCCCTCATCCCAAATGTTGCCTTTAAAAACACTTCCCTGAAAACCACTGGGGAGTTTGGGTCTTTGGAGCATGAGCTGCCCATTCTCCTTATTTGGCACCCGCAATAAACACCGTACTTTCCTTCACCACAACCTGGTGTCAGTAGGTTGGCTTTGCTGTGCATCGGGCGCGTGGACCCAAGGCTCGGTTGAGTAACACAGTGAGAAGTGCCCGCTGCTCACTCGGCAGCACACGCCAGAGCTCCACGAGCATCTCTGACATCCTGTCTCTCCTCTGCTGCATCATCCCAGGTCCTTCCAAATCATTTTCGAATCTATACTCTCCCTCCCTATGTCGCCACCTCAGTCCCTCACTCTGCAATCCTGCTAGCATTCAATCCAGAACCTTCACTGTGGCAACCATTCGGCTCACGCCGGCCAGGCCAGCTGCTCTCTCTTGCTGGCTCTTCAGCTGCCTCGGCTTCTCAACTCCACAAGCCCCTTCCCGCCTCAGGGCATCCGCACATACAGGTCCCTTGGCCAGGAATGCTGTTCCCAACCTCTCTCCCTCTTCACCCAGCTAACCTGCAGGTTTGAAACCCCAGCTTAAAAAGTTATTTCTCATACACATATGTTCACAGCGGCACTATTCATAGTAGCCAGTAAGTGGAAACCACCCAAATGTCCTTCAACTGATGGATGGACAAGCAAAATGTGGTATGTCCGTCAACGGGATGTATTATTCAGCTATACAAGAATTAAGTACTGATGCATTATGTAAAGTCCTCAAAAAGGACCACATAGCATATGATTCCATTTATAGGAGATGTCCAGAATAGGCAAATCCATGGGGACAGAAAGACTAGTGGTTGCCCAGAGCTGGGAAGGGGGCATGGGGGGGGGGTGACTGCTAATGGGTCTGGGGTGCCTTTTGAGACGGCTGAAAATGTTCTGAAATTAGATAGTGGCAATGGTGTGTGACTTTATGAATATACTAAAAACCACTGAATTGGATGCTTTTAAAAGGGTGAATTTTATGGTATGTGAATTATACCTCAATAAAAGAAACTGTATGAGAAAGAAAAAACTATTTCTCAGGGGAGCCTCCCAGACTCCCCCCCAGAACTAGGTCTGTCCTTCGAACATACTTTTACCACCCAGCACTTCTTCCTAGCACTGATCATGCTGTAATTAAATAATCTGTGTAATCGTATGTTCGTGCTAGAAGGCTGGAAACTTCTTTCAAATGACAGGGCTTAGCACTGAGCTGATGTGCTAAAAATTCTCTGGCTCAATGGCTGCTGGCTTCTGCAGGGCTCACCTGTCCTTCCCTGGCTCCACGCCCAGGGTCTTCACAGTGCTGTGCCCACTAGAGATGCTCAATAATAAATATTTGCCAAATGAAAACAATAACCGACAATGATTACATCGGGGGAGGAAAGGAAATAGCCTCTTCCCACTGACTTCATGTCCATCTGCAGTTTCTGAAACTGAGCAGGACCCTGGGGGGCTCCTGGGCTCAGAAGCCTTTCTGTGTCCCCCATTTCTTGTTTGTAGGAAATACGCTGCAGCCTCCATGGCCTTCCCTGCGTTCCAAAGGGCAGGTTCAAACAGTTGCTAATCAGCGGAGGCAGGGGTTGCAGAGACCAGGGGGGAGCAGCTAAGACACAACAGAGCAGGGGGATGGGATGAAGTAGGAGACTGGGATTGACATGTATACACTACTGTGTATAAAACAGATAACTAATGAGAACCCGCTCTATAGCACAGGGAACTCTACTCAATGCACTGTGGTAACCTAAATGGGAAGGAAATCTAAAAAAGAGGGGATATAGGTATACATATAACCGACGCACTTTGCTGTATAGCAGAAACTAACACAACATTGTAAAGCAACTACAATCCAATCAGAATTAATTTTAAAAAAAGAAACTATAAAAAGAACTATAAAACTATAAAAAAGAAACCTTGGGGCAGGGTCCTGGTTCCACCTCAAGGGATACCCAGAACAACATCTTTGAGCTCTTCTGCAGAACTAAAACCCCCAACAAATGGAAAATGCTAACTACTTGATAAAGCAGTTTTCATTCCAGAGAGGAGGTCACAGTTTTATAACCTCGAGAACCACAGAAGCTCACCAGACCCCCGGAGGCCAGATTAAAGGACTGTAGGCCCTGCACACACCCTGATCCTTATCAGCAACCCTGCCCTTGACCCATTGCTATAAAACTCCTCAGGGACTTCCCTGGTGGTCCAGTGGTTAAGACTCCGCGCTTCCACTGCAGGCGGCATGGGTTCAATCCCTGGTTGGGGAGCTAAGATCCCGATTGCCACATGGCTTGGCCAAAACAAACAAAAGCCAAAACAACTCCTCACCAAATCCTCCCGGGTTGGGACACACAGTTTTTTGAGGGCATTAGCCCACTGTGGCCCCCTCTGCCTGGCAAAGCAATAAAGCTATTGTTTTCTACTTCACCGAAAACTCTGCTTCCGAGATTGGATTTGGCACCGGGGCACAGAGGCCAGGTTTTCGGCATCATTTCCTTGGCATCTTCTAAAGAAAAAGTAGAAAACTTGAATAGGCTCAGGTTTTTTTCCTTCCCAGATGCTTGGCACTCACAGCAGAAGGCAGCTGGGCAGTAGGGTCAGGGTTGCATTGGATGCCACGATGTTTGCCTTTCTTCCTTTTTTTTTTTTCCCCTTCCAGTGAGTTTCCAGAAAGTCTTGTTTGCTTCTGTTATCTAAAGTGCTTCCCATTCAAATAAAAATACTTTTATACACCGTCTTCCAGACGAAGGCTGAAGGAAGAATACGAGTCACAGCCGCTGTACAAAGTGCTGCTGTCGCTCGGGGACGCTGCGTTCACTGGGGCGCCAGGGCGCTCATCCAAGCACTGACTTTTAGGACTCCCTACTCTGGACCTCGGAAGCCTCAATCCTTCACCTTTTCTTCTTTCCCATCTCTCTCTCTTCTTATTTTGTATGTATGTATGTATGTACGTATTCTATTTTAAAATTTTTTTGGCTGTACCTTGCGGCTTGCGGGATCTTAGTTCCCCAACCAGGGACTGAACCTGGGCCCTTGGCAGTGAAAGTGCAGAGTCCTAACCACTGGACCACCAGGGAACTCCCTTCTTTTCCATCTCTTTTCCTGCATTTCCCTAAACCCTTAGCAGTGAGGCAGACAAACTCTAGGTGTGAGGCCCAGGAGTCTAGCGAGCCTCTGATAGTCCGGTTTAGAGCAAGGGGTCAGCATGCCCTCCCTGGAAATGGTCAGAGAGTAAATACCTCTGGGCTGGCAGGTGGCTGATCTCTGGCCAACTGCTCAGCTCTGCTATTTATTTCAGCCTAGCAGGAGGCGCACTTTGAAACTCTGATCTCCTGTTACCTCGTCACTAAAGCAACGGTGTGACTTTTGTTTTTGTTTTTTTTACATCTATGACTTGTGCAATTTAAACTTCGACCTTCACTGTTAGCAACTGATCTGAACCCCTTCGCCTGATTTAGAGGATCCTCAAGATTGCCTGGTTCTTCTGGAAACTGGAGATTAGAGGTGAATGGGGGCCCGTGGGTCCCCTCGCTGCACCCGGCTTCTAGCTGACCCAGGTGACACCACGGGGACACAGACCAAATGGAGACACAGAGAGCAGCGCTGCTGGGCAGGCCAGGCTCCCTGATTCTCGTCCACACAAGAGCCCATGTAACAGTGCCAGCAAACCGCATACCCCAAGCATAGCTCCTTTTTGTTCAGAGGTGAAAAAAACCTCTGATGCAGGTTCCTAACATTTATGGTGCTTAGGAGACAATCCCAGAGAGTAGGCCCTGATTAGGGTTTTAAAAATTCTAGCAAACAGCCCCTAGGTTAGAAGGGAAAGTCACCTGACCCAGGGCAGACTGATTGTACCGAAGGATATGTAAGGTGCCACATAGACAATAAAACAGTCCCTCTCTAGTTATCAATCCCCAGACAAGTATTCCCCCCACATGCCTTCTCCATCACCTACACCTTCTAAAAAACTCCTAGACAGCAGAGGCCCAAGGTTACTACAAAGACCCCAATATACCCAGCTTTTCTTGGTTTTCTCTCAGTATTTTCCCTCTATAATGAAGTTGTGGATTTTTTTTTTTTCCCCTCACTCTTGATGAAGTTAATTTGTAGATCAGGACCCACAAAGTGGAGGCCACCCCATGGCCCGGCTGATGTCACAAATCTCAGCGCACGTCAGCCTGTGCACAGGACAGGCCTCGTGGTCAAGGAAACAATACACATCAGTCACGATGCTCTGACTCATCTTTGGCGCGGTCTCTGACCCTAGAAAAATAGGGCCTGCTGCCTTGTAAGGGAATCCCCGATGGCCTAGTCAGTCATGCCCTGTTTCCATGTTGTTGCTTCTGAGATTCTATAAAACTCGCTCTCAGCCAAAATCCCTCAGAAGAGGGCTAGGCTGCTTGGGAGGCACTGTGCCCCCCAATCCATGGACTGTTTTCCCTTGAATAAGGGGCATCAGCGTCATTACTAAATCGTATTCGTTTTGTCGTTAGACACGCTCCATATTCAACTGCCAAGCCCTGTGCATTTCACTTCTTAAATATGTCACTTCCAAACGGCATCTCCTCTGCCACCATCCTGATCTACCCTTCAGGCTGCAGCCCAAACCACCTTCAATGACATATAAACCTGATAGCGTTTCGTGGTTGCATCCCGTTCCTGACACAAAACTGCAGGTCCTGTGTGACGTGCATCCTACCTGCCTCTCAACCACGTCTGCACACTCCCCCGAGAGCGGGGTTTGTCAGCCTCGGTACCACTGACATTTTGAGCTCGTTCAGTCTTTGCCGTAGGGCTGTTCTGTGCATTGCAGGGTGTGTAGCTGCACACCTGGCCTCTACCCACTGGATGCCAGGAGCCCCTCACCCCCAGTCGTGACAACAAAAATGTCTCCATGTACTACTCCAAGTCCCCGGGGGGCAAAATCACTCCTTCCTCCTCTGCACATTCTCTTGGCCTCTGCTCCCATGGAGAATCACTGACCTAGAACATTCTATACTGCTAAGTTTGCACAACTCAGTTTGGGAAGGGATCCGCTCTTGTCCACATCCTACCTGCTGCCCCTCTGCCTGAGACACCCCGCCCCAACACTAACCCTTCCCTGCCTCGCCAACTCAGGTTCATATTCTTACGAACAGCCCACGTTTATTAAGTGCATACTAAGCACCAAGCCTGGTTCAAAACACTGAAAATGTATTACCTTATATTTGATCCTGATAACAAGCCTCTGTGGCAGGTCTGAGCTGCAATTATGTAACCTGGCTTAGATATTAGGGATTTTAAGCAGGGAAGGCGCCTTGTGAAGGCAGGAGGTCTGCTCCAGAGCCTGTGTCTTTCTACCAGTTTGCGATGCCTGAACCATCCCACGTCTAGCCTGGGGTGGTTCCCCAGAGCATCCTACACGTCCAGTCCTGTACGGATGTGCCCATCACAAGTCAGCACCGCTATTTATGTATCGGGTGTTCATTCACAACTACAAGCTTGAGTGTGCAAGAACAGACTCATTTCTTCTTTTTTTAAGTCCCTTCTTAATTAACTCAGACACCCTCCCCTGCTAGACTGATGAGGACCCCGACCTTACTCGTTTGAGGGGGGGCTCCCTCCGCTGCTGCCCAGGGTCCCTTGAGGGTCGCAGGGGGTCTTCCCCAGAGAACGTGTGAGGAGCTCCTCTGGTTCTCACTGCTTCCTGGTAATTGGCTCCCAGGGAAGTCTGTCACCATGGAAACCTCCCTGCCCTCCCCTTCAGGAGACCGAGCATCCTCTCCTCAAGGAACCTAGGCTTTCACAAGACAGAAGATGTCTTCCAGCAACTTCCGCTTTTCCCTTTTTCTTCCCCCCCACCCCCAGCCATCCTTCCTGAGTGAAGGGGAGACCAAAGCCTGGCTCTGAAGACAGAGCAAAGCACAAAGAACAATCTTTATTCTGCGTCATGCACAGCCAGGAAAACAAAGAACAAAGTAACTAAAGGGCCCTGCACCCTGCTGAATGTCCGTGGAAGTGCCCGCCTGGCTCCCCTGAGGGCCCTTTGGTGGCTGCAAGCCTTTGGAAGATTGGGGCTCCAGTGTACAGCTCAAGTGAGGAGTGCAGTGTTAAATAATGGATGTTCTCGCTAGTTTCCACAGCATAAACTATGGGTGCAGGCTCTGCTGGACTGGCCCCTCTCTCTCTGACCTCCTTTCCTTGCTGTAGGCCAGAGAGCATGGATTCTTTCTGTTTCTCAAGCCTGTCAAGCTTGCTCTGACCCCAGGACCTGTGTCCATGCTATTACTCTGTCCCAGGTCCATCCATCCTTCCAGATCCTTGAGTGGCTGCCTCCTTCTGTCACTGGGGTCTTGGCCTGAATGTCACCTCCTCAGAGAGTCCTCCTCTGAAGCCACAGCCCCAGTCACCTCCTTCATTTCTGGTTAATCCTGCAGTCTCTCTCTCCCCCACTGGAATGTGCTCCATGAGGGTAGAGACCACCATGTGCCTCCTGGCTGTTTATGTCCAAATGGGTGACAGCTGGTACTTCCCTGGCGGTCCAGTGGTTAAGACTCTGCACTTCCATGGCAGGGGGCAGGGGTTCGATCCCTAGTGGGGGAATTAAGATCCCGCATGCCACACAGCATGGCCAAAAAAATAAATAAATAAACAGTGGTGAGCATAGCTGCCTTCCAAATGAGTGATAGCAGTGCCACTGACTTAAGATAAACCTGTGCAGTGAAAATCCTCATGAGAAAAACCTGACGGTAAACTTCCGAAGGCTGATGTACCCTGTCGCTGCTGCTCTTTAGGAGAAGAGGACGTGAAAGGGGAGGTGTGGCCGCAATCACTCATTTGGATGATGAGGAAGAAGGCCCACAGAGGGGAAGTCAATTGAGAAATTTCATGAAGCAAGTCAGTTTGCTTAAAAAAAAAAAAAAAAAGCTGCTATGAAACTTCAGGCACTAATCAGCTCCCTCCCTGCCCTGGGGACTTACCTTCCAGCAGGGAGAAGACAAAAAGTGGAGGAATAAACCTAGAAAACAAGATAACTGCAGGGAAAGACAAATGTTAAGAAGATAACCAAGCAAGGAGGTGGGGAACGTGGAAATGGCTGAGGGGAAGAGGAAAGGCTACTTTGTGGGGTTTTTTGTTTTGTTTTTTCGCCACACTTCACAGGCACGCGGGATCTTAGTTCCCCGACCAGGGATTGAACCCGTGCCCCCTGCAGTTGAAGCTTAGAGTCTTAACCACTGGACCGCCAGGGCAGTCCAAGGAAAGGCTACTTTGGATGGCAGGTCCAGTAACACTGGTTTGCACTTTTGCTGCGCCTTCTGCCTGGAAATCCTGGTCCACCCCTACTCCCACCCCCACCCCGCCAGGCCGCCCCAGCTTCAAGGGACCCTCGTCGCACCCAGGATGCTGCGCAAACGTCACTCTAAGAAGGAGGCCTCCCCGGAGCATCCCGCCTAAAACAGCGCACGCGCACAAGCGGCCCTCGCGGGTGTGTGTACACGGATCTATAGGTATCACTGTATATTTACAGCCATGTGTTTGTATTCTTTCTCTCCCGTCCCCGCAGACGTGCCGTGTCCCTAAGCCCCGACTTCGCGTTCCGTCGCCGCCTCCCCAAACCTAGGGCGCTCACGATCGATCAATACGGAGCGTCCGTGAAGACGGCCGCGCCGAGATGCGTCCGCAGAACGCCGAGCAGCCTCCGCCGCGCTGAGGCCTGCCTCGCGGGGCCGCCCAGGCGCCGGGCACCTGGGTGCCTTTCCACGGCGTCAGCGGCCAAGCGGCCTCGGGGGAGCGTTAGGACCGCAGCGCCGGGCGGGTCCCGGGCACCCGCGCCGGAGCCAGACACGCGCCCCTCGCCGCCCCCGCGCTACCCCGGGCCCCGCACCCTCCGGCCGGTCCGTTTGGGCGCGCGGTTCGGGGAGGCCGGGCCGCCCCC
>NW_021703765.1:83942291-83959868 GCF_005190385.1 Monodon monoceros | reverse complement strand
CGCGGGCCGGGGCGGCCGGGGTCCGTCAGCCCGCCCGCCGCTCCCCAGGCCGCGCCCGCGCTCGCCGGCTCCGGGGCCGGGGCTCAGGGGCGCGCTGAGCGGCGGCGGGGGGAGGCGTGTCCGGGGGGTGGGGGACTGGGCGCGGGGCCCCTCCCACGGGACCATTGGCAGGGGATCCCTGTGTCCCCGCCAAGGGAACCAGAAGGGACTCCCATAGGGGTCCCGGAGCGGCCGCAGGTCTGCTTCCATGGGGACTGTCACCAGAGGTGATTTCGGGTCCCTTCGCACAGAGACAAGGGGTGGGTGGCCACAGTCCTCTGCCACAGGGACCAGGGTTGGCCACAGGCTCCCCACACAGACACGCACACACTCACTCACTCACTCACTCACTCACAGACACACACACTCAGAGGGCCAGGGTGGCTGCGCGCTGCTGCCATGGGGACCAGGGGTCCGCGGGCCCCTTTCCACGGTGGTCGGCACCAGGGGTGACGGCCGATTCCCTGCCACAGGAGCCAGAGGAGGCCATGGGTGGACTCCCAAGGGGACCAGGGTGAGCAGTGTCCACTCCCATGGGGCCACCACCAGGGATTTCTGGTATCTCTTGAAAATGAGAGATGGGGCAATAGCAGCCATCTTTCCCACAGCAAACAGCTAAGAAGCAGGTGCCCCTTCAGAAGTGTTGAGAGAAACTGAGGGCTATTTAAAGCTTTAGTTAGAGCAAAAGTTTACTCCAACTGGGTAGCACAGAACCGGAAGTGGCCAGGAGGGCCCCCAAACAGGAGCTGCGGTGAGGCTTTTATACCTGAAGGCATAAGCAAAGCAAGGCAATCATTGATTGGCTACTGCTGAAAGTCTAGCTGGCTCTTTGTGATTGGTTGTCTTTAGGTTTCGATTCTGTAACCTTGAGGCATTTACAGCTTGGGTTTTGGTTTAAGGAAGAACCTGGGCATTTAAGCCCCCTCAGTCAGGTGGCCTCCTTGCTTAACAGATGGGACCTGAGCTCCCCAGTTTACCACAGTGGTTGTAAGTGCATTGCAATTCCTTTGTGAGCTCAATCTGTATTCCTGTTGTTAGAAGAAGTTGAAGTTTGTATCTTGGCTCCATAGTCACCAGGGACAGAGACCTCTCTCTTTCTTCTCCAGCATGGTCTTGTTTGGCCTTTATTATTTATTTTTTTAAATTATTTATTTATTTATGGCTGCGTTGGGTCTTCGTTTCTGCGCCTGGGCTTTCTTTAGTTGCCGCAAGCGGGGGCTACCCTTCGTTGTGGTGCGCAGGCTTCTCATTGCGGTGGCTTCTCTTGTTGCAGAGCAGGGGCTCTAGAGCACGTGGGCTTCAGCCGTTGTGGCACGTGGGCTCAGTAGTTTCAGCTCGCAGGCTCAGTAGTTGTGGCGCTCGGGCTTAGTTGCTCTGTGGCATGTGGGATCTTCCCAGACCAGGGCTCGAACCCATGTCCCCTGCATTGGCAGGCGGATTCTTAACCACTGTGTCACCAGGGAAGTCCCTGGCCTTTATTCTTAAGATGGCCTCTAGGTGCAATGTGACTGCCAGAGCTCCACCCATCACATTCACATTACAGGCCAGCAAGAAGGAAGGACAAAATGGTGCATTTCATTTTAAGGGCCCCTCCTGGAATTACACACTGCCTCTGTGACTTTATCTTACTGTGCACATGACCACATCTTCCACCCAAGGCAGCTGGGAAATACAGTCTGTTAGCTGGGTACCTTGCCACCCTGAATAAAATGGTGGACTAGGATGTGGACATTATCTTTTTCAGGGCTACCATTCAATCCACTTCAGAGGCCCCTTTCACAGATGGCTGCATGTACGAAGGCCCCAGTGACTCATCTGGGACTGTTCTCCACACACGCCCTCCCCCTCCCCCACCACGCTCTCTGTCCCTTCTGTACTGACCCCATATTCTGTTCCACGATCAGGGAGTGGTCAGCCCACCCCTCACCCTGGTCCTGAGTTCACTCACAGCTCTAACCTCCGCTTGCTGGGGACACCATCCTGCACTGGGAAGGCCCTCAAGAGATGTTTGCTGGGTTAAATAAAACCACTGAATTTGCTGTTGTGAGACTTTATTCCCATGAGAGTGCATTCCTGATTTTTCTTTAGTGAAAGTCAGTGCTGCCACCATAGGATTTTCCGGGCTGAAACTGGCTTTTATTTGATTTTTCTGGAATACACCAGTTCCATAAGGTAAGAGATTCTGACATATCTTTGGGGGCCCATAACTTTATCCTTTCATGGCTTCCGTTTACCCATTTGGAAAATAAGAACTATACACAGTATCATAGTTAATTAGTTCATTTTGATGAAGTCCTTTATGATTCTCCCAAGTAGGTAATATAAAAGAGTACGAAGACAACTGTGTTATTATTCAATAATGTAGAAATAATTACGGGGGGGCGGTGGAACAGAAAAGGTTGTTGGCATCTCAGGAGATTTCTCCAGGTGCTTCTAACATAAGGGTCTTAAAATATTTGTAGACAAAAATGTGTTTTTCCTTTGATCATAGTGTTTGCTCAGACCATCTCTTTAGTTCCTAGCACCAGGGAAAATTATCTACCCTGTATAAAAGTGATAGTGTTTTCAAGGGAGGGCACTGTGGGCATATTGACTTTAGAAATGGGTCTGTGATAAAAATCAACACTTCAGGGGAATTCCCTGTAGGTCCAGTGGTTAAGATTCTGTGCTCTCACTGCTGAGGGCCTGGGTTCCATCCCTGATCCGGGAACTAAGATCCTGCAATCCACGTGGTGCAGCCAAAAAAAAAAAAAAAAAAAGAGCAACACTTGACATCTTTTTCTCTTTTTTTTCTTTCATGATATTAATAAGTGAGGCATTCTGCTTATTTCCATCAGAGTTTTCCATCTTTGCACCATCATTCCTCTCCATAGTACTGAGAACTACAAATGCTGTGTGTGTGTGTGTGTGACAGAGACAGAGAGAGATCTTCATTAAAAAAAAAAAAAAAGATACATGCAGAACTGAACTGTGGTTTAAGTGCACTGGTTATGTTTCCTTTTTCTGGCTTTCACTGACAGCACTTGAAAGTGACCAAATGCAAAAAAACAAAGCTGTTGGTCTGAAAGTAACTAGTTCCCTCCAGTGTCCTTTAATGAACATGTGGAAATCAACCGGGAGTGACTGATTTTCCCTTGAGCTTCGGGCAAGAAAGCAGGCCTGTGATTCCCACTGCTGTTCTGACGTCTGCGCAGACTCATTTCATAACTTTTCGGCAGGAGGATGCTCTCCCCAAAGATTCTCAGCACTGCTGAACGAGACAGTGAGTCTGACAGCATTTGGTGCAGCTATAAGGCTTCCTATTTCTAATTACGGAAGAGACACAAGTCCAATTCTGTGCACACTGGAGGTTTACTAAAGGGAAGATGTTCTAACTGCTTCCAGTAACAACCTGTTATTTGCAGAGGCCCATAGTTAATCTTTAAAAATTTCAATTAACTTTTATTACATAACCAAGTTTTGTTACATAGCCATACAGATAAACAAAACAGAATTTTAAAATCACACGGCATCCCATTATCTGAGAAAAAGGCTATAAACACTTTGGTTTCAAGTTTTTCCAGACTTCACAAATAATCATCGTAGTAGTGGTGCTCGCCTGTGCTTGGCACCGTTCTAAGCACTCTGCCATACTCCTCAGTCCCCCCGGCCCCAGTCCTAGACGGTATCAGTCCCCCCGCCCCAGACGGCAGGCACTATGGTTCTCACCACTTTGCAGATCAGCAAACTGAGACACAGGAAGCAGGAGACCTCCCAAAGTAACACAGGCAATGCAATTCCTTACTATGATTCTTTGGCTCTCTTTTGGACTCAGTTGTTGACTTTTATCCTGTTTTTTGTGTGTGATTGTTACAAAAAAATAGGAACACTCTACACTTTGTGGGGGGGGGAGTAACTGCTCTTTTTGCAATTGTGATAGGCAAAATTCTAACTTGGCCCCCAAGATATCCCACCTCCTGTTTCACACCTTCTTCCAGTTCAAACACCCATCCAGGTGGTGCTGTGAAGAGAATTTGCAGAAGTGATTCAATTCCCAAATCAGTTGCCCTCCATACGCAGGGTGAGTCAAACCCAAGAGCTGTTTCTTTAAAGGGACTGGGCATTTCCTGATGTTGGAAAGATGCAAAGTATGAGAGAGGATACGATGTCAGGGAGATTCTCTATTGCTGGCTTTGGGGATAAAGCGGGGCTGCGTGACAAGGAGTACTGGCAGGTACGAGGGGCTGAGAGCAGCCCCCAACTGCCAGCTAGCATGAGATGGGCCCCCCTAACCCCCCGACCTCAAGGAACTACACTTGGCCACAAGCACAGGAGCTGGAAAGAGCTCTAGGTGAGATCTCAGCCCCATCCACACCTCACTGTCAGCTTTGTGAGACCCTGAGCTGAGAACCCAGTCAGGCATGCCCAGTCTCCCGACCTGCAGAGCTGCCAGATAATAGGTGCCTGTTGTCTGAGCCGCTAAGGCTGGGGTCATTTGTTACACAGCACAGAAAACTAATACAATGACATATCAGCAATACTTCTCAGAACCTACTTCTACAGTATCATGCGAGTAACTACATAACATTCCAGTGTATGCCAGCACTGTACTTTATTTAACCAATGCCTTCTTGTTGTGTATCTTTGCTGTTTCTAATCTTTTTGCTATTTTAAGCAACACTGCAATGAACATTTTATATCTAAGTCTCTGCGCACATTCTTAAGTTCCCAGAAATGGAATTGCACTTTCAAAGTGCAGGCAAATGTGGTTTTCATACAAGTGACTAATTGTCCTCCAGAACAGTCGTACAATGTAACTCTGCATTGGTCATTTACACGCACACTCACCTACCAAAACACAGCGAACACTGGGTATTTCTCCATTCAAGGGACAAAGCATCCCTCTTTTTGCATTTTTAATCATTGGTGAAATTTGATTTTCTTTCCTGAAGGGCATTGTATTTTTTCTTTTCTCTCTCTGTGCAGGCATATGTATGTATTGCTTGTATTAGTTGGGGCTTTTTCAATTGCAGATGACAGAAAGTCACTCTTGCTTAATCAAAATGAGAATTTATGGGCTCACAGTTGAAATGTCCGGGGTGGGGCGGGAAGCTACTTTAAGCCAGGGTCAGAACCAAGACCTAGAAAATGTCATTTTGAAACAAGGGCTTTCTCACTTCATTTCAACCTTCTCTGGGTTGTTTAATTCTTGGGTTTCACAAGATGGTCCCCAGCAACTCCAGGCTTATAATCTTTATAATTCCAAATCTAGCAGGAAGAGGAATGTTTTTTCCTGGTTACTCCAGAGTAAGTCATGGGGTTAGCTCTGATTAAGCCAATTTGGGTCGCATGTCCATCTTTGAACCAGCTGCTGTAGTGCAATAGATGGACTACTGCTGATTGGATGGGCTTAGGTCACATGACCATTCCTAGCCTAGGGGACCAGCCAGTCCTACCTGAACCAGAGAGAGCATTGATTTCCCTAGAATATCCAGGTTCTCTTACCAGAGGAGGAATAGATGCTGACTAGGCCCAAGGGACAGCTCTTCCCCATAATGCCTGGACATTCACTTTGCCAATTTTATTTACGGGATGCTTACCCAATACATTTCATAAGATTCCAAAGAACTCTATAAAACAGGACAGCAACTTTGTCATATGTATTTCAATTTTTTTTTCAGTTTGTTTGCTGTTAACTGCAATGGTTCTTTTCTTTTTTACAGATAAGTTTTATATCTTTATGGAGTCAAATCAATTAACTTTTCCTTTATGGCTTTAGTGTTAGACTTAGAAAAGCATTCCCCTCCTGAGATTTTATATTTGCCCAGTTTTCTCTTAACGCTTTTATCTTTTCGATTTGTCCATGATAATATTTTATCCATCTGGAATTTATGTCAGTACAATATGTGAAGCCAATTTTCCCCATATTTACTTTCTTCCAACAGAATTTATTGAATAATCCATTCTTTTCCCCATGGATTTGGAAATGCCTTTAATTATCACATGATCAATTATTTTATGTATGTGCTTCAATTTTTATCCTTTGGATTCATCTCCATTGATCTTTCCTGTAAGGCCTAATTTTCAAAATAAATACACTTATAAGTACTAATTATCTATTTTATGATTGCAACATAAATTAAGATATAAGGAATTTTTTTAAAGTGGTAGTTAGAAGAGAATGGTTAGGCGTGGTCCCACATTTGTTCACATCTTGTACTTCAAATAGGAAGAAACAGAAGTTCACTTTCTTTCACTGAACTCTCTCACTCCCTCTTATACCTCCCTCTTTTTATCTGTGAATGCCTGACTTTAGCAGATGTCTTGTAGGTCTTTAAAACCCAGGAGGGAAAGAACCCAAGAAGGAGAGGTTGCTACTCCAAAGGTCAAATAAAGCGAGTGCTTCAAAAAAGTCAAATCAAAACCCATCTTCCTGGTCACATGCTCTCACATCTTCCATAAAAATAAAACACAAGTCATCCTGAAAGCTGAATTCATTCTCACAAAGGCAGGTTGGTATGGCTTTGCTTTGGGCTCCAGAAAACAAGACTTGATTCCATTCCATTGGTTGGCTCTGTTTTTAGTCCTTCTACTTTCTGCTTCTACCTAGATTATCCCCAGCCAGATAGAACCATCGCAGTAGGGACTCCCTGCGATAAATAGAATTTCTGACAACTTTCCACACCTGAGGAGAGTCGAAAGACCGATGACATGGCCTGCGACTTTAGCTAATGACCTATGCCATGGCCTGATGCACAAAGGTGAGCTGGGCTTAAGTCCCTCTGCAGGGAACTGGGACACAGAAAAGCAGAAGCACTGGCCGTGAGCGCCGACAGTGAGCCGTCACGACTCATGGGGAAGGTGTTCAGCCGTTTGTGGATCGAGCGAGTGATGCGTGGAGGTGGAGAAAATCCATGATGACTATCTGTAAACCAGCATTTTGAGGAAGCTGAAACTGTGAGCAGGCACATGCCACTGTCTGGTCGCAAGGGCCGAGCCATGCAGATGTGAAATGAGAAGCAGAAATATCATGAAAAAAGAGAAATTGGGCAGCCCCTGAAATGTCCTCAACCTTGGGTGGTTTCTGAATACCTCCCATCAGAGAGCATCTTCTCTGAGTTCTGCTCTGGGAAAGGCATAGGGGACAGGGTGACGGCGGAGAAGGAAGGGCCCTGGGTTTTGAGCAAACAGTGCATTTCCAATTCTAGTCCACACCACAAGCATACCTGCGGTAAGGTCCTCTTTCCCAGAGGGCCCTGGAGGCAAAGAGGCCGCCCGTAAAACTTGATAAGACGGTGTCACCTATCCCTGGACTCCTGCTGTGTGAGTTAGGTCTTTTATTTACTTGATTATTTTAGGTGCATGGGAGAGACCCACACAACTGCTTTCAGGAACAGGGGGTGTATCACAAGTATACCCAATGAAGTGGTGACACTCAACGTACATCAACTATCAGTTCTTGTAAGTGTTCAATCCCTGGGGCTTAGTACACAGGCTGCAAGCTCACTGATCACAGGGGCCAGGCAGAAAACTCTAAGAGGGCTTCCCTGCTGGCGCCGTGGTTACGAATCCGCCTGCCGATGCAGGGGACACGGGTTCGAGCCCTGGTCCGGGAAGATCCCACATGCTGCGTAGCGAGTAAGCCAATGAGCCACAACTACTGAGCCTGCACTCTAGAGCCCGTGAGCCACAATTACTGAGCCCGAGTGCCACAACTACTGAGCCTGCGCTCTAGAGCCCACAAGCCACAACTACTGAGCCCACGCTCTAGAGCCCACAAGCCACAACTACTGAGCCCACGAGCCGCAACTACTGAGCCTGTGCTCTGGAGCCCGCAAGCCACAACTACTGAGCCCACATGCCACAACTCCTGAAGCCTGGTCTCTGGAGCCTGCGAGCGGTTTTCTGAGAGAAAACTCTAAGAGCGAATTGGGCTGTGTGTGTAGGGAGAAATATCAGGCTGCCCTCCCCTTATATTTTTTATTTTCCCACTTTTTGATCAAATCACAATAGGTGGTTTGGGGCTACACGTAACAGAAAATCCAACACAGTGGCTTAAACAATGTCAAATTACTATCTTTTGTTATGTGACATCTCTCTGATTTTTTTTTTTTTTTTTTTTTCGGTACGCGGGCCTCTCACCGTTGTGGCCTCTTGTGGCCTCTCCCGCTGCAGAGCAGAGGCTCCGGACGCGCAGGCTCAGCGGCCATGGCTCACGGGGCCAGCCGCTCCGCGGCATGTGGGATCTTCCCGGACCGGGGCACGAACCCGCGTCCCCTGCATCCCAGGCGGACTCTCAACCACTGCGCCACCAGGGAAGCCCTCTGATTCTTTAATGTGCTATCCACACAGCTGGCTTCATCCTACACTGGTTTATCACATGATTGTGAAATAGCTCCCCCCACCACCCCGGCAACTAGGGCTATGGGCGTCCTAATTCACGCCTGGTCTGGAAGGGTGTATCTCTCTTGCAGTCACTGGAGTCCTTTCCTTCAGGCTGGCTGGGCCCATCTATGTCACTTGTCTTCTCCTGGGCCCCAGGGGAAATTCACATCCAGAATGGCTAGAGTCCGGGTTTCTGAACACCGTGAAGACGCATTGGAGACTTAGCACTGGTGTTGACTAGTCAGATCCAGATACAAGGATGAAGCTAGTTTCTTCTGAGCTCTATGGGTAGCTGGTGGGGAGCAGGGAGAAAAAAGGTGTGGATGTTGGTGACAAGTAGCCAATCGGGCCCACTGCACCTTAATATAGAGCAGGGCTGTCCAGCAGAAGTCTCTGTAGCGGTGGAGTGATCAGTGCTGTGCTGTCCGATATGGCAGCCCCTGGTCACCTGGGTCCACTGAGCACTTGAAATGTGGCTGGTATGATTTGAGAAACAAAGTATTTCACTGTGTGAAATTTGAATGAATTTAAGTTGGGCAGTGGACAGTGCAGATATGGGGAATAATTTCTCTATTGGGAGAAAAATAAGACAACAGAGAGTTGGGAGGATCTGTGTAAGCCAGACAGTTGGTGCCCCGTCTAAAGGTAGGGGCAGGTACCTGGTGCCAGCAGATCATGGCTCTGGGGGAAGGCAGGCATGTTTTCATTACCTGATGCTGCCTAACTAACCTCCCCAGAACTTAGCAGCTTAACATGACAATCATTTAATTTGTTCACCTGCATCTGTTAATTCTGCAAGCTGGGTGGAGGCTCAGGTGGGCAGTTTGTCCCGTTGGTCTTGCTGGTGGTTACTTGTGTGTCTTCCTTCATCGGGAAGGTGGGCTGGGAGGCTGAGGCACCGGGACCCCTTCTCCATGTAGCTGCAGGATCTCCCCCAACACGTGGTCTCTCCAGCAAGGTAGCTGGTTCAGGGCTCCCAAGGCACAAAAGAAATTCTAAGGTTTACGTTCAGACCTGGCTCAGGGACGCTTCTGCCACAGTCTCTTCACCAAAGCAGGTCACAGTCTCAGCCCTTTGGCACTGTGACCTGCAAAGAATGCGTAAAGGCATAAATACCAGAGGCGTGGTTCACGCAGGGGCGGGAGGTGGTCACTAGTGTCACAGGCAGTCGCACGTCCCAGTGTTGCCAGGGCTCCCGTCTGTTTTTTCAAGAGCAGCAGGGCATCCAAATTTATATGTGAAACCGCCTTTTTTTTTTTTTTTTTTTTTGCGGTACACGGGCCTCTCACTGTCGTGGCCTCTCCCGTTGCGGAGCACAGGCTCCGGACGCGCAGGCTCAGTGGCCACGGCTCACGGGCCCAGCCGCTCGGCAGCATGTGGGATCCTCCCGGACCGGGGCACGAACCTGTGTCCCCTGCATCGGCAGGTGGACTCTCAACCACTGCGCCACCAGGGAAGCCCGAAACCTCCCAATTTTTAACTGTTGGCTCACTTTTTTTTTTTTTTTGATAACAGCATTATTGAAATGTAATTCACATACCATACAGTTCATCCATTTAAAGTTCATCCATTGAAAGTGTACAATTCAATGGTTTTTAGTATATTCACTGAGTTGTGCAACTATCACCACGATTTCAGAACATTTCATTACTACAAAGAGAAACGCCACACCTTTTAGCGGTCACTCCCCAATCTTCCCTTCCCCCCAGCACTGGCAATCACACACCAGTCTGCATTCTGTCCCTACAGAGTTGCCTACTCCGGACATTTCATAGAAATGGAATCTTGAATTATATGGTCTTGGTTCGCTTCTTTTAAACATCGCAACCAAATGAAAACATTTCTGCCCGCCTGATTTGTTTTGCAGCCTCTGGGTACCCAGATTGGGGTGCATAGCAGACCTCCCACGGACCAGCAACAAGTGCTCACGAGTCCTGGGTGCACATCCTAAGCTCTGCAACTGCTGCCTCCCACCTCCCACCCCCCTTTCACCTGGCTTTATCCTTCTTAAACAAGACCACCCAACCGGGTTAGCTTGCTGTTATCCAAAATGGCACATCTGTTTTGGGCAGAGCGTCACCACTAAGTCACCACATGATTCAAGCTGAATGGCTTTATTTTCATTCCACGTTTAACGTTATTCTGCTCTTTGCCTGAGCATATCATGCCGTCAGTCTTAAAACAGACACTCAGAGTTTTTGACGTATGTACCAGCTGGGGTGTAGAAGAAGCGCTGGACTAGGAATTAGTTTCGAGCCTTTTAACTCAAGTCTGAATTCTAATGCCTACGAGATGTGTGATCCTAGACCGGAATCTTGAGGGGTTTGCTTTTTCCACTAGCGAAGTTAGGATACTAATACACGCTGTAGAACATCACGAGAGTCTCAAAAAAAATTAGGTGAACGTAAGACGCTCTTCCGGCACCATTTACAATTCAACAAATATTCAGTCATTCATTTATTCAGTTAATTCCACACATATCTATCACTGGCGAGTGCCGTCCTAGATTCTAGGAATATAGTAGCGGACAAAACACACAAAATCTCATCCCTCCTAGCTTTGAAGACAGCTACTAAACAGCTTCACAAAATAAATAATTATAAACTATAATGGGTGTGGTGTAAGAAAAACGTACACTGTGCTCTGATGACATATAAAAGGGGGATCTGTTCTCATCTGGGAAGAGCAGGGAAGTGACATTTGAGCTGACAGTTGAAAATGATTAGCATGAATGGAAAGGGTGGGACAAGTCCTATCTTGGCATCCGATTATTCTCTCATTAAGTATGTATCCACTGCCCACTGTGTGCCAGCACCTTGCTAGGCAACAGTCAAGATGTCAGACATTTTGAAAAAGAAAGTTAACGCATGCTACTTCAAGCCTTTTAGGAAGGACTACTTACCCAGATGACTTACAAGCAAGCCCACTTCCTAGGCAATTACTCCATCCTGGTTTTAGCTGGAGTTAAGGGTGGAGGAAGAAGAAGAAATGGTCTCAGATGAACTGAATTATGACAGTCCTGGGTCCCAATTTCTGAAGCCATGCTGGAGGCCGGTCCACTCCGGTGTAACGTCCCACACTGGTGTAGGCGCTGGAGGGCATGGTGAGGCACAAGAGACACAAGAACCCTGCCACCATGGAGCTCATCATTGTGGGGACCATGTACAAGCTGGGGAGAAAGGAATAAACAAAAAACGTGGTAGTTACCATGGGGGAAACTAAAACAGGGTAAGGGGATGGGCGTGGGATCCACTTTAGAAGGGCTGGTCAAGAAATGCTTACAAGGAGTCACCACTCCAGTTGAGGGCTGAAGGAAAACAGGAGGCCAGCCATGCGACAAGGAAACAAGGCTCTGAGCTTGTTGTCAGGTGGTGGTTCTCAGTGCAGGCGACTTTGCTCCACCGCGGGTCATTTGGGAACGTCTGGAGGCAGATTTGATTGTCACAACTGGGGAGTGGGGTGGCACAGCCATCTAGTGCAGTAGAGGCCAGGTATGCCATTACCCATCCTACAATGCACAGAACGCACGCCACAAAGAACTCTCTGCTCCCAATGTCAACAGAGCACAGAGAAACCTGCTCCCAGGGCAGGGAGGCAGGAGGCTGGGCGCGGGAGCAGGGGCCTGCCTGAGCAAACTAGCCTGGAGGGCAGGCAGAGGCCGAAGCCTCCGTAAGAAGTCTGGGTTCGGAACCTCGGAGGGCCTGCCTCTAATTTCACTTTTAAAAACCTCTCTGTGGCCACACTCCTGCCCTAAGGCACCTCCGCTAGCAGAAGCAGGTCTCCCGCCCGGGCAGGCTTCCGGGGCGGAACCGGAAGTCCCGGCGGGCGACACGGCGGGCTCGCCCAATAGGGACGCTCGCGGGGCGGGCCGAGAAGGCCGGCGAGCCTAGTATCGCGAGAAGGGCGGCGGCGGCGGCAGAGCCGGGCTGAGCCCAGCGCAGTGGAGCTGCCGGCGACGGGGGCGGGCGGGCGGCCGGTGAGCTGTGAGGCGCATGGCGGGCGCAGGCGACGAGCGGACGCCGCTGCTGGGGGCGCGGCGGGCGGCGTTCGAGGGCCGGCGCGCGGCGTGCGCGGCCGTGCTGCTGACGGAGCTGCTGGAGCGCGCCGCCTTCTACGGCGTCACGGCCAACCTGGTGCTGTTCCTCAACGGCACGGCGTTCGGCTGGGAGGGCGCGCAGGCCAGCCAGGCGCTGCTGCTCTTCATGGGCCTCACCTACCTGGTGTCGCCGTTCGGGGGCTGGCTCGCCGACGCGCGACTCGGCCGGGCGCGCGCCATCCTGCTCAGCCTGGCGCTCTACCTACTCGGCATGCTGGCCTTCCCGCTGCTGGCCGCGCCTGCCACTCGCACGGCGCTCTGCGGGGCCCCCCGCCCCACGCGCGTCCGCAACTGCTCGGCGCAGCCGTGTGCCGACGCGCCTGCCCGCTACTGCGCGCCCGCCGCGCTGTCAGCGCTCGCGCTCGTGGGCCTGGGCGTGGGCGCCGTCAAGGCCAACATCACGCCCTTCGGCGCCGACCAGGTGAGGGCCGCGCAGGTGCGGGAGGAGGGGGCGGGGTCGCCCGCCGACCAGGAAACCCAAGTACCGTGGGGGACCGCGCAGGGTGGGCGCTGGCGCGCGGGGGCTGCAGACCGAGGGCCCTCCTTCCTTTAGGAGGGGGCCTTTAGGAGTTGGGGGGGGCTTTAGGAGTTGAGACCTGGGGGAGAGCAGAGCGGTTTCTGGACTGGGCCTCTGCAAGTGCAAAGGCCCTGGGGCCAGAAGAGAGGGATGTTGCAGCTACCGTGGCAGTCGTGTTGCAGTACAGAACACATCAGTGTACCAAGTCTGTACGTACTGTACGCCTTAAACTTCCGGAAGGTTATGCGACAAGTATGTTTCAAACAAAAGAAGAAGTGGGAACAGGGGTGGCAGGCAGGTGCTTCGTGATGTGAAGCTTTGTAAAGAGTTTGAGGTCTGTTTTCAATACAGTAGGGAGCCTTTTTGGGGGTTTGAGCAGGGGGTAATGTGATCTGATTTATGTTTCTAAAAAGTTCAGTCTCTGTAGGGCGTGGGCCTGGCAGCTGTGGCCTGCCAGCCAAATCTGGTCTACTTCCTGTTTTTGGAGGGCCCACAAGCTAAGAATAAGACTGGTACTTAGTTTTTTGAACGATAGGAAGAAAGTAAAAAGAATATTTTTGTGGCAAATGAAAATGATAAGAAGCTCAAATTTCAGCTTCCACAAATAAAGCTTTATTGGAACACAGCCCTGCACCTTCCTGGTCACATATGCTGTGGCTGCTTTCACGATACGGTAGCAGAATCAAGTAGTTGTGACAGACTGAACGTCACTTAAAATTTAAACTATTTACACCCTGCCCCTTCACAGAAAAAGTTTGCGGATGTCGGGTATAGAGACTAGGTTGTATGGGAAGTGCTGACAGCAGACAGATCAGGTAGGAGTCTGTTTCACTGGCCAGGTGAGAGATTAGAGGTTTGGACTGGGACGGGGGCAGTGGACATGGAGTGAAGTGGTCGATTCAGGATAAGTTATGGAGGTAGAGGGACCGGGATTGCTGGTGGATCTTATGCAAGCAACAGGGAAGATGCCTCCTGGGTTTTTGCGCTAAGTAGCCACGTGATTGCGAACATTTACGGAGGGCTTACTGTGCATGAGGCCCCGTGCCGAGTACTTTGTCAGAGTTCATAGGACTCCTCTGCTGTTACCGTGCCCATTTTACAGATGAGGAAACTGGGGCTTGAGAGGTTAAATCATTTGCCCAGTGATACAGAGCTAGTACGTGACTGAGCCAGGGTGCAAGAGCCTGGCCTCTGAATCTGAACTTTAATCACCCCTGTGAAAGGCAACGCCTTATAATGATGTTGGAAATAATAGTTGCCTAATGTCCTGAATTCTTCACTTCCTTCTCTGCACCATGGAATGTGGTTTCCATACGTGAACTCATTTGAATCTCATGTGAATCTTATACCCATGTTTTAAATGAGAAAATGGAGGTGCAAAAAGATTTATTTCTTTTGTTGTCCTATAGGTAGTGAGTGGTCAAGCCAGGGTTTAGGTGCAGGTCTGATTTCTTAATGTGTCCTGTAACTGTGACGGCTTTGGCCTTTGGGGTGCCGGCAGCTCACAGGCCAACGGCGAAGGCACAGGACTGGGATTACCCATCTTTAAAGACCAGGCCACAGGACTAAAGTGCGCCCTGAGTGTTTAGGTTGTGCCCGGTACTGTACCGAGCGCTCTTCCTATGCGATCTTATCTAACACCTTGCAACAATTTATATCCCGAATTGTCCCTGTTTTACAGTAAACGGAGGCTTGGGCGGTTTGACCTACCCAGGTCCACAGCACGTGAGTGGAGGAGCTGGGTTTAAACCCAGAAAGTCTGACTTAAAAATTCCTGCTCTCCAGTAGATAATAGACGAGGGATTAATATTCCTGAAAAGAATGAATGGTTCTGTAGAGGTTCTCTAGAAGGCACGACAGAATTTGCGCTCTTTTGATGTGTAATTAGATGTGGACCTTAAAAAGAAACGTGCTCTTCTGCAAGAGAACTGACCTCATCTTCTCTAACGTGACACTGCCATGGACAAAGGAGAGCCACTCTATATTTAAGGATATCAGAGAGACTTGACAGCCAAGCACACATGTGCTTCGTGATTGGAGCCCAGCTTTTCTAAAAGCCATTTATTGTGATGATTGTGATAACTTGATTATAGACCACATATTAGATAAAGTTGCATTGGTGTTAATTTTCTTAGGTGTGATAATGGTTTGTGTTATGTAGAAGAATGGCCTTATTTTTAGGAGATTCATGATGAAATCTTTGGGGTGAAATAATGATGCTGTAACTTATTTTTAAATGGTTCAGCCAAAAGAGTATTTCATATATATACAGAAAAAGAACTGAGGCTGTAAATGAAGGCTATAGAAGTGTATGCTTTACTATTCTTTCAACTTTTCTGTATGTTTAAATTTTTTTTTACTAAAAAGTTAAGGGGATGTCCATCAACTGATGGGTGGATAAAGCACGTGTGCTCTCTCCATACAGTGAAATATCCTTCAGCAGTAAAAAGGGATGAAGTACTTTCTTCAACGTGGATGCACCTTGAAAACATCATGCCCCTGAAAGATGCCAGGCACAAAACACGGCATGTTATGTGATTCCATTTATATGAGGTGTCCAGAATAGACAGGTCCACAAAGACGAGGAGGTTAGTGGTTGCCAGGAGTCAGGAGAGGGGAAAGGGAAGCTACTGTAAGAGGAAGTTTCTTTTTGGTGTGACAAGAAATGTGGAATTGGATAGAGGTGATGGTTGCACATCTGTGAATAGACCGAAAACCACTGAGTGGTACATTTCAACAGGGTGAATTTTTTATTATGAGAATTGTATCTCAGTGGAAAAAACATGTAAAAGGAAAATATTAGTACCTTTCAGCCAAGGTGCTTGCTCTGTGCCAGGTGCTTGCTGGTCTTTGAAGGGGATTTGAGAGGCGTCCCCCAGAGGTGCCGCACGGCTTGTGGGATCTCAGTTCCCAGACCAGGGATTGAACCCGGGCCACGACAGTGAAAGCACCGAATCCTAACCACTAGGCCACCAGGGAATCCTAACCACTAGGCTACCAGGGAACTCCCAGGATTTCTTTTTTTTAATTGAAGTATAGTTTCCAGTGTTGTGTTAGTTTCATGTGTACAGCAAAGTGACTCAGTTGTACATTTATATATTCTTTTTCAGATTCTCTTTCTTTATAGGTTATACAAGATATTGAATATAGTTCCCTGTGCTACACAGTAGGACCTTGTTGGTTATTTTATATATAGTAGTGTTACCTATTAATCCCAAGTCCCCAATTTATCCCTCTCCCAGCTCTCCCCTTTGGTAACCATAAGATTGTTTTCTATGTCTGTGAGTCTGTTTTGGAAATAAGTTCATTTGTGCCATATTTTAGATTCCACGTATAAGTGACATCACATGGTACTTGTCTTTCTCTGTCTGACTTACTTCACTTTGTATGATCGTCTCTAGGTCCTTCCATGTAGCTGCAAATGGCATTATTTCATTCTTTTTTATGGCTGAGTAATACTTTGAAGGTACCTTTATGCTTCTCTATCACTGACGCCTTTGTCTGTGATACAGGGCCTCTAGGAGACCCTCTGAGTGAGAGATGTATGGGGTCATGCTGTGCAGCCCTGAGAAGGAGGCCTTAGCTGACTTTTGAAGGAAGATGCACACCAGAGTCCGGGGGTGATGCTGATGTAAATCACGTCAGCCCTGTCTTTTCCCCCGAGTGATTAACCTTCCTCAAAGGTCACAGTCATTCTAAATGGATGGCTCCTGTAGTTGAATGAGTGAACTGAAAGAACTCTTTTTTACAGACAAAGAGAGCAAAGATACATTTTTTCTAGAGGGGAAAAAAAGAGTTGCGCTGTTATGTGTTTAAAGGAATTTTTCCAAATCAGCCAACTGTCTGACTCACTCCCCAGGATCCTGTTCCTTTAGCTGCACTTCTCTGAGTTGACCGCAGCAGTGTCTTTTGACCGGTCATATGATGGTCCTGTTTACCCTTGGTCGGGTAGGGCTGGAGGCAGGTGTACAGACGGTGACGTAATGTGACCCACATGAAGTGCGGGTGTCAGTCCAGGGCATGGAGGCACGTGACTTGCGGTTTATAGGAGCCAGCAGGCTCCTGTAAGAAAATTACTGCTATGTGGTTATTTAGGGTCTAGTGATAGGCTTAGGTTCCTGAAGTAATTTTAGTGAATTACACTTGGAAGTTCAAATAAGTCGACTGCCAAGTTTACCAGGATGTGTGCTGTGCCACTGTAGATACTGGGAAGGGCCGATATATAGTTCAGTTAAAACGTATATTGTCTGCTTTTTTTTTTTAATTTTTTAAAAAATTATTTATTTATTTATTTTTGGCTGTGTTGGGTCTTCGTTGCCGCGCGCGGGCTTTCTCTAGCTGCGGCGAGCGGGGGCTACTCTTCGTTGTGGTGTGCGGTCCTCTCACTGCAGTGGCCTCTCCCGCTGTGGAACACGGGCTCCAGGCTCACGGGCTTCAGTAGTTGTGACATGCGGGCTCAGTACTCGTGGCTCACAGGCTCTAGAGCACGGGCTTAGTAGTTGTGGCACGTGGGCTCAGTAGTTGTGGCTCGCAGGCTCTAGAGCACGGGCTCAGTAGTTGT
>NW_021703765.1:83904426-83942281 GCF_005190385.1 Monodon monoceros | reverse complement strand
TCAGTAGTTGTGGCTCGCAGGCTCTAGAGCACGGGCTCAGTAGTTGTGGCTCGCAGGCTCTAGAGCACGGGCTTAGTAGTTGTGGCACGTGGGCTCAGTACTTGTGGCTCGTGGGCTCTAGAGCACGGGCTCAGTAGTTGTGGCTCATGGGCTCTAGAGCACAGGCTCAGTAATTGTGGCACACAGGCTTAGTTGCTCCGCGACATGTGGGATCTTCCTGGACCAGGGCTCGAACCCGTGTCCCCTGAATCAGTAGGCGGATTCTCAACCACTGCGCCACCAGGGAAGCCCCTGCATTAACTTTAGATATTATGTTTACTGGCCCCCTTTTAAGCTTGCCCCCCACCCTAATTACTTGTTTTTATATCTTTAGTTAAATTTTCTCTGTAACCGTGTCTGCTTACAGTTTTTTCTTCCCTCTGGTCTGTTTCCAGGATAGCATGAATATTTGAGTCCATTTTTGTGACATTTAAACACACTGTGGGGACTTCCCTGGCGCTCCAGTGGTTAGGACTCCGTGCTTCCACTGCCCGGGGGCCCGGGTTCGATCCCTCGTTGGGGTAGTAAGATCCTGTAAGCGGCATGGCGCAGCCAAAAACGATAAAAAAAAATAAATGCGTTGTGTTCTCATGGAGAGCTGTCTTAGAAATGTAAGGCATCCTCCGTGCAGATCATTTATTCAGTGATCATGCCAGTGTTTGGTCCAGGACCTCTGCTCCCTTCTGACGTGCGGGGGCCAAGTTTAAGCTCCTCCTCCTGCTGCGGCTTATTTAAAACTCAGATTTTCAGTTTGAGACGGGGGTTACCAGATAATTACTTCAGGCATATTATTTGTTATCACAATATCCATGTTTAATCATTTTGGATTAAATTTTTTTGGAGGAACAAACGATTTTGACTATATATTTACACCTGTACTTTGATCTTAAAAAGTAGAGGTTAAAGTGTCATATTGCATAATATGACTGCTAAAAAGGTAGTTTCCGTGCATCACAACTGGTTGTTTAGGCCCCCATTGAAGACCTCCTCTCTTACTTAGAAAAGGAGATTGCTCTGTGGATCAGAATTCTGATCTGTTACTGGACCAGGAATTGTCCAGCCTTTTCACAACCTGTAACTTAAGGACGAGACAACAGAAGTTCCCAACACAGCAACACCTGACAGTCTTTGTACATGATCCATTGTCAGCCTTTAGCTAATAAAGTTTGTTTAAACCTTTTATGAGGTGAAACTGGCTAGGAATGACTCTGGCTGGTGCAGAGCACATTCTCGTGGTGTCCACGCAGATGTGAGAAGCCATCCTCGGAGGGACGTCACGGGATGCCCACCCCACACGGACTGTCCCCGCCAGGACGGGCTCTGGCTGGGCAGGTCTTGTGGACAGTGCACATCTAGAACTTGCTTGTATTCCCTGGTGCTTGTGTTTGTCTGCGTTCAGGAAATCAGTGATTTTTGCGCCTTCCAGGGATCTCTGTCCTTATCAGAACTTCTCCTGATTCCATCGAGAGGCTTCGTGGTCTAAAAATAGCATGCGGTTTTAGTTTGTCTGTAATTTTCCCCTTGTTCCAGATTTATCAAGGCGTGGAGCTATATGGCTGTGAGTAGAAGTCCTCTGGAAAGTTGTTTAAAATGCAGATTCCTGGGCCCCGACCCCAGAGATGGTGAGTGGGTAGTCCTGGAACGTGGGTCCTGTGAATCTGTATTTTTAAGGAGCATGCCAGGCATTTCCAAAGCAGGTGGTCCACGGGAGATACTTGGAGAAACTCTCTAGGATTTTTTGGATCTAAGTATAGTTAAGAGAAACACTGCCCGGAATCTGCAGTAATTAAAAGCATAAAAGATACATTTTTTTTGTCAGGTTGTATCTGTAAACACCATTTTGATTGATTGGCTACATTTCTGGATTTTTTGGCTGCGTCTTGTGGGATCTTAGTTCCCCGACCAGGGATGGAACCTGGGCCCGGGCAGCGAAAGTGCAGAGTTCTAACCACTGGACCGCCAGTGAGTTCCCATGTGCTGCCTCTCTTAAAGGCTGTGGTGACAACAGTAATTGATATAAAGATATAGTAATATATGAAAACATCGTATATGTTTTTCATCCTTGAGGATGATCACACGTTTTTAAATCTCTTTCCTCCCGGTTATTTTAGGTTAAAGATCGCGGTCCAGAAGCCACGAGAAGATTTTTTAATTGGTTTTATTGGAGCATTAATCTGGGAGCAATCGTTTCTCTGGGGGGCATTGCCTACATTCAGCAGAACGTGAGCTTTGTCACTGGCTACACCATCCCCGCTGTCTGCATCGGAGTGGCTTTCGTGGCCTTCCTCTGCGGCCAGACCTTCTTCATCACCAAGCCGCCTGATGGCAGCGCCTTCACTGACGTGTTCAGGATCCTGGTGTATTCGTGCTGCCCCCAGAAGCAAATCAGGGAACGCAGTCCTAGTGGGTGAGCACTTTATTCTCATCACAGGCTCAGTTTTCCACGTGACTTACCAACCGTCATAAATAAAGTGCTGGCTTATGTCTGTCCTGTGCTCACCGTGGAGGGGGACACGGGGCTGAGGTTGAAATGTCTCACGCCAGCTCCAGGAGGCGGGTGTGAGGTACTTTGTCTCCATCTTAAAGACAGACCAGCAGCCTCCCTCCTGGGCTCGTGCTTTTCATTTCTAACCTGCACGTTGACCTTCCTCTCACTGCTGGTGTAAGATGGAGGCTCCCGACTACGTAGTCGTGTAAAGGCGATAAAAGACAGAAGCTTGCCAAGGGCATCAAAGAGACAATGTACTACTTGATGCATTCCTTTGAATGAGAAACCAAGCATTCGCTTACTTGGTCGCTGCCTGTCTGTGCTCCTTAAGCAGGAAGCTGCTGCGCGGGTCCGTCCCCATGGCCCGTCCCCCAGGGGTCACTGCAGCCGCTCTTTGAGAAGGGCAGGAGAGCAGAACTGAGATGCAGTAGGGTAACTCCATCATCCCCTTTGCAGGGGACTTCCCGGTTTTAGCACTGTATGCCCACGACCTGAGGTCTTAAAGCCCAGAGTCCCGGGGCCCGGGGAGTCCTGGGCAAACTGGCGGAACGTCAGTCACCCTAGATGCAGATTAATGAAGAAAAGTCCAGAACGTAGCTCAAAAAGAGACTTCAGAATTTTTTTGTTGTTACTTTCTGATGTAACAACAACCTGTAGTAAAATACGTCCCTTTTACCTATACAGTTCTGGGAATTGTGACAGATTCCATCATGTAACCAGAGTGCATTCAGGATACAGAGTATGTCCATCCCCCCAGAAAAGTCCCCAGGACCCTTTGGAGTTGAGCCTCTCGGAATATTTTGATCAAGGCCGGTGTTGAGATGGGCGCTCAGTCCCTGAGCCGGAGGTTGACGTCCTGCAGCAACCTTCTGCAGGCCGACCCCGCGTCTGTCTGCCCCCTCATGGCTTGTGTGCGTGTGTCTAATTTATGTCCTTGGAGCCATAAGAGCTGTCTGATGTTCCTGTACCAAAGCAGCTCTATGGCCCTGCCCCTTCGCTCCCGGCTAAACGTCTCTAGTTGCTTCAGCTGTCCCCGTGCGGAATTCCGGCACAGCTAACCACCCCAGTGCCCTGGAATTCTAGTGGGTCAGTGTGGCATTCAGACTCATAATTCAGAACTGCAGCTGGTGGGACCACACTAAAGAATTTTTAACAGTTGAAGCCTCATTGCCTCAGCAGCAAGCAGTAGTGCTTTACCGGGGCCTCATTTTAATTAGGCAGAAGCAGGGTTTCAGATCCTAGATGTTTAGGCTACAGATTGAATGCCATTAGCAAAATATACTGTTAACTTTTCGGTGTGTCTTTGTGGGTGGTACCTGGTAGACAGTTCTGTGAGAGAACACCATCGCTTTGTGGACACTTGGGTTTTAATGCACACGTGGCGTGGCGAAGTCAGTTTGGACTTAGGAATCTGTTTTCCCTTTAGGTTGGTTTTTGAAGTCTTCCTTGGCACAATTAGAAAAGGACCAGCTTGCAGAAAAGTTGATGGTCTAGAGAATTCTCCAGCTGTGCTCTCCTTACGCACAGGTTAGGGCTGTATGACCTTGGGCAGGTTTATGACCTTTTAAGGCTTCTTTTCCTTCTCGTGCAGTGGGAAAGGACCCCTCTCATAGGATCAGTGTGAGGCCTCAGTGAGCTAATAGGAGCCCGGTTAGCGGTAACTAACTGATGACGATGCTTTTGTGGAAGGTCACATTGTCAAGTTACCATCGTCACCAGAAGCATCGCCCCTTCCCCTCTCGGCTCTTCCTTCACCGAAGAGCAGGTGGCTTCCCTGAGAGCCTCCCTCCCAGTCACACTGGTGTAATAGTAAAGCAGCTCGGGTTTGTAACAGTCGGTGTGGTCGTCAAGTCTTGACGTTTGATAAATGACCTAATTTAAAATCCAAACAGTCCAGCACAGTAATTTTTTCAGATGCTCACCCGGTCACGCAGCCGACATAGTTGTCATCAGCCTCGGATGACACTGCGGGCCTTCCTCAGCACAGTGGGGCTGGTGGCCAGGGTGACAACGCTGGGGGTGAGGTCAGCCACCTTTCAGACTGTGAGGGGCGATCCTACCATATCTCCTAGTCTCAAGAAAAGGATGGTGGCTACAGTCTCACTCTGGCTAGGAAGTCCTTCTGCCAGCTGTGTCCATGTGTCCCAGTGTTGAGGAATAATCTAGGTAGCTGTACTGGGTGGGGACGATTAGTAGGTAGCAGAATGGAGTTGAAGCAAATTCAGCACAGCAAGCTGGTTTCCTACCTCCAAACTTAATTTGTTACCAAATAATTGATTTCTGGGGGTGGAAGAAAACTAATTCCTTCATTTTATTTCCCAAAGTGAAGGCATTGGAGTCTTTCAGCAATCTTCTAAACACAGTCTGTTTGATTCATGTAAGATGTCTCATGGAGGGCCATTCCCGGAAGATAAAGTGGAAGATGTGAAAGCCCTTGTCAAGATTGTCCCCGTTTTCTTGGCTTTGATACCTTACTGGACAGTGTATTTTCAAGTGAGTGGTGACATTCAGGTTTCATTTCCTCTATCTCCCCGTGAACGCCACCCCGGCACTCGTTTTGGCCATCACTGAAGTGCGCAGGGTTCCTGGCTTTCTTTGTCACGAGTCTTCAGGATCTCGGAATCTTGTTTTTAGTTACGGACTCCTTTTTGCTGATTGAAATGTTTTGAAAACCTTAAAACGAAGCTAAGAATGGGGATGCTTCTGTTTTTCCAGACCCCACCTTTTAATGTGGTTTCTCATTGGGATAATGGTTACTTCTTTTTCAAAGTTCATCTCCAGACAACGTTTATGGTGACCAAGTAATTGACCCGTGTTTTCAAACCTGAGCATTGCAAGCCTCAGCACAGTGTAGTCTGGGGGAGGGCGCACGCTGCGAGCGAGTGACAGCCGTGCTCGTGTAATGACAGCTGCTTTCTACACCCAGATGCAGACAACGTATGTTTTACAAAGTCTTCATTTGAAGATTCCAGAAATTTCCAGCATTACAACCAATCCTCATACGGTGAGAACAGTTGAAATGATCTGAAAATTGTCTTTGGGGGTTTACGTGACAAATGGATTCCTTCTACCAATGGTAGATAATTTGTAATGACAGCAGTTAGCTTGAACTAAAGGCATTCCTGGAATGTTGACTTATTTCTGAGACTGTTTCCCATTGGTTATGTCCTTTGCTAGATTAAGTTGACTCCTGACGTTAACATTTCACCTGATTCTTCTTTCCCCGGAGAAAGCACAGAAAAACAAACGCAAATCCCTTTAGAAATTGAAGCCTTTTCTCAGTACCAGTGTCTTGAGACAGACTATTTTCCTAGGAGGTTATACTTTGTACAAATGAACTTCTTTTTTTTTTTTGTATTTTTTTTGCGGTACGCGGGCCCCTCACTGTTGTGGCCTCTCCCATTGCGGAGCACAGGCTCCGGACGCGCAGGTTCAGTGACCATGGCTCACGGGCCCAGCCGCTCCGTGGCATGTGGGATCTTCCCGGACCGGGGCACGAACCCGTGTCCCCTGCATCGGCAGGCGGACTCTCGACCACTGCGCCACCAGGGAAGCCCTGATGAGCTATTCTTGAAATAAGCTTTTCCCATTTAGATGTTAGTTGTCAGACGCGTGACTGCTGACACTGCAGAAAAATAAGCAGGTGTCTTCTGTGTTTCCCGCTTCCAGTTTCCGGCAGCCTGGCTAACCATGTTCGATGCTGTGCTCATCCTCCTGTTAATTCCCTTGAAAGATAAACTGGTGGATCCCATCTTGAGAAGAAACGGGCTGCTCCCATCGTCCTTGAAAAGGATCGCGGTGGGCATGTTCTTTGTGATGTGCTCGGCCTTCGCAGCAGGTGAGAAGCCGTTTCCGGTTCCGGTTGTGGGTGATGTGGAATGTGGCCACACGCCGCGTGGCACTCAGGAAGTGTGTGTACTTCAAAAGAGGACATATATGGGTTATTCTAACCCTGACTGGTGTTCCTTTTCTAGTTTTTCATTTATGAAGCTTAAGGTTTTTTTCCTAAGGATTTGTCTGGTTTTTGTTTTGTTTTGTTTTGTTTTTTTAGATCTATAACCAGTGAAATGCTCTGGAAAGTGACTTTTGGGTTGAATCAAAGGAGGCTTGTTGTCTCCTAGTGATTTAGATTTTAGACAACTGTTAACTGCTGTGTAGATGAAATTTCATAAATTAAAGGTGTTAAATAATCCTCAGAGCTGTGATTCTTAATGTCAGGTCCATTAATCAGCTTTATATACCCTGAACCCTTTGCACTTTTATGTAAAATTTTACGTGCATCTTCCTGGAGAGGAAGGTTTTTTTGTTTTGTTTTGTTTTTAAATCAAATACAGGTTTGTAACCAGCCTCCATCCCCCAGAAAAAAAGAAAGAGGTTAAGAACTAATGCCTGTGTATTCCAACACCTTTTGGGGGCTCCACTCTGTTTGCATAATTCTTAGATTCTGAAGTATAAGCTGAAATACCGTGTGCTGATAAAGCTGAGGTGTTGCTGACTTTCTCACCTTGCTTTGGAGCTCTTCCTTCATTAATATTTGAAAATGATTGAACCGTGAAATAGCTTACTTATATAACAAGACAAGGAAGGCTGATATTCCTGAATCGCCTATGTATCATCTCTGTTATGAGGAATATAATGTTAAGCACTGCTGAGATGGAATTTAATATTCTCCGACAGTGCTTCACAGCAGCCTCCATCCACTCTCGCCGGGGTGAACACAGTACTAAATATAGTACTATCTATTGATATAGTACTCAATAGATTTAAAGAAATGAGTCCCTAGGCTTAAGACTTCTATATTCCAGACACTGGGACATCTTAGGAGACAGTTATGTTTTTTCTTAATCAAATAGGTAATTAAAGGGAGGGCGTGTCTGAATGAAGCTTCTGCTGTGTGCTTGCTGTGTGATTCGTTTCTCTTCCAGTCCTGTGCACATGGGGAGGTAAGCCAGAGCAGACGAGAGCTGGATTACAGCGGGGCTCTGATTGCAGGTCTCGTGCCGCAGAATCGGTGATGGGCAGAGCCGCTGTGCTGGGGTGGTGCCCTGAGTGCCTGCCGTGAGCCCGGCTTCTTCCTGGGCTGGGGAGCCCCCTCTCTGTGCCCCGACCAGGCATTCACACCCCTTGGAAAGGAGGCCTTGTCCTCTCCCTGTGGGAAAGGGGAGGCTGCTGGTTCCCCAGGCATTTTCTAGCAGACTCCGGCTTTGGTTCCTCTAATACCGTCTTGTCTTCCAGTTTCGTTTATGGCTGAATAGCTTTTCCGGGCTGCCCTGAGAACCCCAGGGGCTTCCCGGTGGTTTCTTTGCCTGTTTACGTGGGAAACGTTGTCCAGCGGGGCAGGCAGTGCTGTCTTAAAAGTGCGGGCCGTGCCGGCAGTCCACTTCCTGCTCAGCAGGTCGGGCTGTCGTCAGGTGGCCACGGGCATCTGCAGAGAGGCAGGTGCTCTGCACCGTGTGACCACGACCGCTCTGAACTTCAGCATCTGAATTGATCACTTACACGCGGAAAACACCGCTGAGGCTGGTGTCCTAAAGAGCCTCTCTTTGCTGAGTGGCCAGAAGTTGGGAAGGAGCTTAATGGTCACTGGTTTAAAGAGTTTAAATACCTGGCAACTGGACTTAAGCACAATTTATTAAATTTAATGTAACCAGTAACTGGTGTTTCATGCCGTTTCATTTCCAGCTCCAGTGAATATTATTTAATTGGAACATTAATGACCTTTGAATACAGACCTGAAATCATTACAGCAAACGAAAGTTTTAATAGAAAAGAGACTATTTTGCCTTTTAGCTTACTACATTCAACGATGATAAATCAGGATCTTCCATTTAGTACCATCCCTGCCGGTAATAATTCTTTCTTTAAATTTTCTTAGATGAGAATCAGGCATGTCCAAGGGGTTTCTTCTAGTCTGCTTGAGAAAAAAAGAAGTGTGTTAATTTGTCAGATTTCCTTGCCCCTTAAAAATTGTGCGTGTTCTTAATTTACTAACATCATAGATGCTCACTGGAGAAAAGGGAACCTTAGAAACATAAAGGAGAAAATAAAAATCAACTGTAATTTCCCCAGAGATGCTCATTCCTGGGATGGTGTGTATCTGTCTAATCCCGTTTGGGTGTCTCTGCATACATACACACACACCTTCTGTGTTTTTGCGAAAATGAGATACTGATGTGTAAGCAGATTTGAGCCTGATTAAGGAATAGTAAGTGTGAGGAAACCATAAAAATGTAATAAAAACTACGCTTGTTACTATTGGGGGGTAGAAAAATCCGCCAAATACAGATGAGCCATCTCCCCTCATTTCCCCCTTCCTCCTCCTTTTCCTTCTCTCTCTCTCATACACACAGATTTAAGCACTCATAATTCCACCGGGGGCTTTCAAGGAAATCTTCTACCACCATTCTGCAAGTGCATGGGAAAAATTATGTATGATGTGATGTGTGTGTGCGTTTATACTTCGTCACCTGCTTTAAAAAAAAAAAAAAACCTAAAATATCCTTCCTCCGTGTCAGACATTCACGTGCGATCCTTTGTTGTTGGGTGTTGAGGATTCTAGTTTTCACGGTACGGTAATCACTGCAGTGAAATTGCTTTACTTCTCGAATCCCTGGAAGTGTAATCACTGCATCCGTGTTTGATGTGTGGACATGACAGAGTTACCTTCCGTCATCCCAGGCTGACGGTACCCATCCGTGTGCCTCATGGTCTGCTCTTCCACTCGGCTGTGCTATGGATGCCGTATTACCACAGCGGTTTTTAGGCAGGAGTCTGTGCCCGGACTTCAGGGCATGGAGAGCATCCTGGAATGGAGACAGAATCATCTGAGTGCCTTTTTCTTGGGTCGTAGCTTTCGTTAGGAAGGAGTTCAGAGCCACTGGTCTACAGCACTTTTTTAAAAACTGTTATCAGGGCTTCCCTGGTGGCGCAGTGGTTGGGAGTCCGCCTGCCGATGCAGGGGACGCGGGTTCGTGCCCCGGTCCGGGAGGATCCCACATGTCGCGGAGCGGCTGGGCCCGTGAGCCATGGCCGCTGAGCCTGCGCGTCCGGAGCCTGTGCTCCGCAACGGGAGAGACCACAACGGTGAGAGGCCCGTGTACTGGAAAAAAAAAAAAAAAAAAAAAAAAACTTATCACAGAGTCAATCCACGGCCGTTAAAAATACATAGATAGAAGTGCGAGGAGACCTAAATTCACTCCTAATCCCACCATCCAGTGATGACGCCTACACCTGTGTTTATATCTTCCTAGAATATTTTATTACAGCTAAATTGTTCTTTTTTAAACAACAGAAATGGAACAAACTATTCACAGTTTATAAGCTATTTTTGTATACTATATATAATACATAACATTTTTCCAAGTCAATTACAAATTTAAATTATGGTTTTTGACAACGACGTAATATTCCATTTTGGGTCATATCAGTTTTTAAAACCGGTCCTCTTATTAAACATGAGGGTTGATTGCAGTCTGTCCTACTTGAAGCAGTGCTGTGTGCACACCCTGACACGTCCGCACATGTGTGCTCATCTCGTGTGAAAGGGCCAGAGCAGCGTGCCGATGCGAGTCTGATCTCACCGTGCCCTTGTCACACTGATTATTGTGTTTTGTTATCTTCTCTTATCTGAAGGGTTACAGCATTCTATATCTGTAATGTGTACTATGAGTGATCTTAAGACTTTTTCCCAAAATGTGTCAGACATTCTGTTCTGTGTACAGTTCGTGTGTTGTGACCAGTTTTCTAGTGGGTTTTTCTTGTAATAGAGTATAGATTGTCACTACTCAGAATTTTATCTCATTTTACGAATATTTTTTTCCCATTTTTTTCACTTTCCCTTTAATTTTGTTTTTGACGTCTTGTGAAGTCTTATATGCTTCTTCATTTAGGTCCTGTACATTTTATGTTAGGTTTATTCCTAACTGCTTTTATGTATTTTGGTTTCTCACCTAGGAGATTTTTAAAAATTCTGAGTTTCAGTGAATTATTTTCAGATGGTTGCTCGTCTTGAAATTAACATAGTTTCTTTTCCTGCCTTCTTTATAAAAAGAAGCTATTTATTGTTTATTCAGGCTACACTGCCAGGCTTGTGGGACCTTAGTTCCCCGACCAGGGACTGAACCCGGGCCTGGGCAGTGAGAGCGCTGAGTTCTAACCCCTGGGCCGCCGGGGAGTCCCGTTTTCCTGCCTTCCTGCTACGCCTCCCTGTGTCTCTCCTTGTTTGGCAGGGTGGCCCGGCTTTCTCCAAGGCTGCTGGTGGTGACGGATGCCCCCCTTTATCCCTGACTTCGACGAGCGCACCTTCAGCCCCTCACTGTGGAAGGTTCACTCTCACCTCTGAGTTTGCATACGTATGCCTGACGATGTTACATATCTAAGCTTTATTTCAAGTTTGTATTTTTTGGCAGAAGTGAATGTTGAGTTTCTCTCAAATATCTTAGTTTGGTTTTCAGGAGGATTGCATGCCCTCCTTACTCCACCCCCTCCCTGCCTTTGGCTGCTCATGATTTTTATTTATTTTAACATCTGGAATTTAACTGTTCCTGAATTTCTAAAATACACCCTGTTTGTTAAAAGGTCTGATTGGAATCTGCTAATTCCAGTCTGCTCAATAATGTGCTTTTATTGAGCGACTGTGTGTCTCTTTCTAACCAATATCAGTCTGGTTTGGTGTCAGGGTTATACAGCTTCATAAAAGGTGTTGGTAAACTCCCTATTTCTTTTCTTTTTTAAAAAAATAAATTTATTTATTTTTGGCTGTGCTGGGTCTTTGTTGCTGCACATGGGCTTTCTGTAGTTGCGACGAGTAGGGGCTACTCTTCATTGCGGTGCGCGGGCTTCTCATTGCAGTGGCTTCTCTTGTAGTGGAGCACAGACTCTAGGCGCACGGGCTTCAGTAGTTGTGGCACTTGGGCTCTAGGTGTGGCTCGTGGGCTCTAGGTGCACGGGCTTCAGTAGTTGTGGCTCACAGGCTCTAGAGCACAGGCTCAGTAGTTGTGGCACGTGGGCTCAGTAGTTGTGGCTCACGGGCTCTACAGCACAGGCTCAGTAGTTGTGGTGCACGGGCTTAGTTGTTCCGTGGCATGTGGGATCTTCCCGGACCGGGGCTCGAACCTGTGTCCCCTGCATTGGCAGGCAGATTCTTAACCACTGTGCCACCAGGGAAGTCCAAACTCCCTGTTTCTGAAGGCAGGGAGTATTTTAACAGGATGAGAATTATCTGTCTGCTCCCAGGAAGTTCCAAGTCTTTGCCTAAAAAATCATATGAGTACATCCTCTCTGAAAGGAAATATAACTTTTCCACCTTTTTCTCAGTTTTGTACAGATCTTGTTTTTTCTTGAATCACTTAAGCTTTTTATTTTTTTAATGTCCCTAGTAAATCATTTATTGAGTTTTAGAAAAGTTGTTAGAGTGGAGATCAAAATAGTGTTTTAAATAAATCTGATGTGTTTCCTTCCTCATTTCTAGTTTCCCTTTTTTATGTGCTCTTTTTTTATTAGGCTTGCCAAGACTGTATTTTATAATTTTTCCTTAGACGTCTGTCTTGAATTTATCATTTGATTGTTTTTATGTTTTCTAAGTAGAGAATTTAAGATATTAATTTCTGTTACCTTTGGTCTGTTTTGTGGGGTTTTTCTTCTCATTTCTTGAGTTAAATTCTTCACGTCTTTTTGTTCTTTCTTGCTTAACAGTAAAAACCACGTAATGGCATGAATTGGCCTGTTACTGTTGCTTTCCCAAGTCTCTTGCACTTTGATTTGTTGTAGTGTGTTTTTTCTCCCTACGAATATTGAAACTACGGTTTTTATTTTCTTTTTGATCCAAGAGTAATTTTACAGAAGTTTTTTTCATTTCATAATATTGATGCTTTTGTTTATCCATTTGTTAATGAAAAAGCTTTAATTGAGGAGTTGGGAAAGATCCTGGCTTTATAATTCTGTACCGTGGACTTCAAGGCTTCCGTTTTGGCCAGTGTTACTTTCTAAAAACGTTCGTGGGGTGCCACATAGGATGGCTCGCAGGTTGTCCCGCCGTCAGCTGAGTGGGTCAGATCCCTTGTAGCAGGAGCCCTGAAGCCCAGTGCTGCCAGGGGCCTGGGATCACGGCGATGGCCCGTGTCCAGGGATGCTGTGGTCTGGGCGGGGCCCGCTAGAATGGAGCCCCGCGAGGGCACAGGTGTTAAGTGTCCGTAAAGTTCGGGACCTGGGTCTGCCCTTGGGCCTCCGATGCAACCAGTTGCCCGGCAAAGCCTCACCCTCCCATCTGCTTGCTCTGGTGAGGGCCCAGAGGGTTCCTGGGTCTCGGAGCCTCGCTGCGCTCCTAGCAGATCATGGCGTTTCACCCGCGGACGTCTGTGGCTTGTGTCGTCCCTGGGGAGGGCACGCGCCGTCCTCGGGCCGTAGCGCTGTGGCGGGAGGCGCACACGGGGACCCTAAGGCCCGCGGAAGCCCAGCTCACACCCCGACGGTCGCTGAGACCGGCGCCCCGTCTCTGCCCAGCTGCTGGCTCCGGCTTGCTTCTCCCGGGCTTGCTGCGGGTGCGGGGCCGTGCGCCTGACCTTCAGCGTGTTCTCTTGGTGCCCGTGTGCTGCGGTTGGCACGCCTCCCTTCTCGGTGACTCTGCTCGGCCTCTCCCTCACTCAGACCTTTGCCACTTTACGCTTTAGTTCTTGTCTCGCCCGCAGCGTTGGGTTTTCTTTCGTTTTGACGTGATGTGAGTCCGTGTCTTTAACTGAAGGGTTTGGCCCGTCGATGGCTGTGGCGGCTCTCCCAGCATCTGCCCTTACGTTGGTCTGTGCCGGTGCTCCTGGGCCCGTCCGTCAGGAGCTCTGCCGGCTGCGCAGCCCCTGCGTTGTCTGGAGGGCTCGCCCTCTCCCTCGGCCTCTGTTCTCTGCGCTGTCCGGCCCTCCGTCCCCCGTCCCACCAGAGAGGAGCTTCAGTGATTCTCACATTCTTGTTTCTTGGGGCTCGACCCTCGTTATTTGTGTCCCCCTTGCCAGCGCCCCTTCGTTTCCGTTACCTGTTCACCCCCAGTCCTCACGGAGTCGTGCTTTCCTAACTAACGAGAGCGCAGAACAGATCCCGTCCGACAGTTCACTTCCGCTCTCTGCCAGGCCTTGCAGAAGTACTAAATACGTGTATTGTCCCCACCAGTACTGCCCCATCACGCGCACACGTGTGTGCGCGCACACACATGCACTCAGACACACACATGCACACACACAGACGCACGCACACACACAGGCAGACACACACAGGCAGACACACACACATGCACACAGACGCACACACAGAGACACACACACACAGACACACACAAACGCATGCACACACAGGCAGTCACACACACACATGCACACACACACAGACACACACACACTGTCTTAAGCCTCTCTTGCCTTTCCTGTGGAGGACAAGAGTCTTCTCCAGCTTCAATATTTATTCCCTTAAAACAGGCTGAGTGGGTGCTTCCCCCTCTGCTCTTGGATTGGACGGAGCCCTTCCAGCTAGAGGGTCGGTGGCCAGCACAGCGCAGTGATCTTCCGGTCTCAGGGCAGTGGCCCCGGGCTGGCTGGAGCTCGGCCCACGCAGAGGAAGCCCACAGTGCTTTATCCTGTGCGTTGAAGGCGCTCCAACCAGGCTGACGCCACGGCCCCCTTGGTGCTGCCCGCTGCCCTGCCAGGGAGCAGAGCTGTCGCTGTGGACAGGGCCCTCAATGCCATCAGCAGCGTCCTGATAACCGCTGGGCTGAGCTGCACGCGCCCCTTTCCAGAGCAGCAAGCGCTCTGCAGTGACCGCTCTGCACGCCTGGGCCCACTCTGTGTTTCCCAGTCGCAGGACGGGTGTGAAGGTCGACTCACCTCTGGGAGGTCTCCCTTTCCCTTGGCCCTTTGATGTGTTTTCTCTTTGTTTGCACATTTCATTTGAGGCGCGTTGTGGGCTGCAGATTACAGAGTTTGTCTTTCATCCAGTCAGTCGTACCCTGGTCCTTTCTCATGCTCAGGTTTTGAAAGGAATATTTTTAATATATTCCGTTGTCCTCTACGCAGACTCCTGTCCTTCCTCATACGGTTTTAAATCCGTATGCTTTCACATATACATTAGATATTATGGCCCATTATTTCATCTGCAGTTAGAACCCTTTAAAAACACAACCTAGCGACACCTTTACCTTGAGAAGTCGGTCCCACACGTTGTTTCAAGCTTTATTTTGACCTGCTTATGTTTTGTTTTGTGGAGAGTAGCTGTTTCTGTCTTGCTTATCTTCCCACGTCTTTCTGCCCCACGAGACAGATGACCGATGACCCAGTGAGGTCTTGGTGCTGCTGAGGGCAGAGGGTGGTTCGAAGAGTCTGGGTTACAGTCGTCCCGCTTATCCCTGGGTTTGCTTTCCGTGGTTTCAGTGACCCCACGGTCAACAGGGGTCCGAAAATACCTACAGTACAATGAGATATTTAGAGAGAGGGGAAGACCACCTTCACGTAACTTTTATTACAGTGTATTGTTATAATTGTTCTATTTTATTATTAGTTACTGTTGTCAGTCTCTTACTGTGCCTGATTTATAGATTAAACTTTATCAGAGGTATGTGTGTGCAGGAAAAAACATAGTATATGTAGGATGTGGAACTGTCCTGGGCTTCAGGCATCTCCTGGGGGTTTTGAACGTATCCCCCAGAGAGAAGGGGGGACCACTGTACTTTGCTGATAAGGTTAAGCCCGTCTGCACAAGGTTAAGCCCGTCTGCTGATAAGGTTAAGCCCGTCTACACAAGGAAACTGGCAGTAGTAGTAGTCGCGGTAGTTGTAATAGTGATGACGATCAGCGAATCAGCTTAAATCTGTTCCCTTGAGGGGAAAAAATCTCCAAATTCATTACCTTCTGATAAGTAAATAGCACAATTAATCTTTTTATTGCAGGACTGTTTAGCTCTCCCCTGCTCCCCCTTTTAAAAGAAATAAAAGGTGTTTAGGTGAGCAGTCCAGAGATTTGAGGATTGCGTTAACCATGTTGAACACTGGTTTTATAAGGCACTGCAGAGCGCCCCCATGAAGTATGGATTATATGACCTCTGTTTCTTAGTAACCTACCTCGGAAGCTGAAAGTAGGGAGATTCCTGAGGTCGGGGGGTTCTGGGGGAAGCTATGTTATTGGGCATTATCCTTTCATGTATTTCTCAGAATCATCAACAGACATCTTGTACCAAGCATCTAGTTTTTTAGTTTAATTGCAAATGTTAATGAACAAATGCTCATAACCTACTTATGAATTGTAGGGATTTTGGAAAGCAAACGGCTGGACCTCGTGAAGGAGAAGACCATTAACCAGACCATTGGAAACGTCGTTTACTATGCTGCGGATTTGCCAATCTGGTGGCAGGTCCCTCAGTACGTGCTGATTGGCGTCAGTGAAATATTTGCGAGCATCGCAGGTGAGGTTCCTTCCTGTCGGGGCGTCCGCGTCCAGTCCTGTCTCAGCACGATAAAGCCCGTGCTGTTTCCTTCTTTGTTAGGCCGCGTCGAGACAGAAACAGCACAGTGCTTGGTGGGTGCTGGTGGGCAGTTGTGGTGCAGAATGTGAATTGGTGAGGAAAGAGCAATGCTACGGCTGAGGCTCTCCTTTCTTGGTGTAAAAGGATCCCCAAAACATCAGCCTGAAGTTCATCTACCGTAGAGGGTCAACAGGAGAGAGGATAGAAGAAGGAAGACCCCCGTCAGGGCTACCTGGCAGTTGCTAATAACCACGCCCTGCAGTCCCGCCGCCACGGCTGGGCCTCGGGGGTCCCTCACTGCCTGGCCCTCAGTGTCTCTGTTCAGATTTATAAGGAAGCAAACCTAATTTTTAAAACCTGTTCTCACAGGCCTCTCTTCCCTATTGGTGAGATCATGTGGTGGCATGTGGACAAGTAAATTCTGTGCAGGCCTGTTCCCAGCTGCTGGGAGCGAGGGAAGGAGAAAATGAGTGATGCCCAGAGCGGTGGGGCTGGGAGGCCGGCACTTTTCGCTTCTCCTGCCTCCTATAGCGCTCACGCGGACTGGCTGATGAACTTGTGGAGGGAGTGAGTCGCACAGGGTGGCCCTTCCTTTAGAGCACAGCGCAGATCTCCGTGGAGGGAGTGAGTCGCACGGGGTGGCCCTTCCTTTAGAGCACAGCGCAGATCTCCATGTCTGCTTATCACAGTGGTGATTCGGCTTATAGATGCACCTGCTGAAACTGTTCTAAAAGACCTTGCCTTTCAGATAGAAATCCTGAGTAGATTTCCCATTTTAGTGTAAGTACTTTGTTTGCAGACTCCCGTTAGTTAAGAATGTAGGCAAATTTTCCTTCTTCAAACTCTTTCTTTCCATGAGGAACGAGAAATTCCAAGAGCTGACAAGTCAAATGCTGCCTTCAAGTGTGAAGGCGGGAGGTGACTGGCCACCTCGCGGAGTTTCTAGGGGCTGTGACAGCAGGAGGTGAGCAACCAGCCTGGGTGCTGTCTCAGAGCCGCGCCCCAGAGCCCAGGTGTCCGAGGGCAGCGGCGCGGGCGCCCTGCTCCTCTCCCGAAACGCCCTCCTTTTCTTCCCCAGGCCTGGAATTCGCGTACTCGGCCGCCCCCAAGTCCATGCAGAGTGCCATCATGGGCTTGTTTTTCTTCTTCTCTGGCGTCGGGTCCTTCGTGGGCTCAGGACTGTTGGCACTGGTGTCCCTCAAGGCCATCGGGTGGATGAGCAGCCACACGGACTTCGGTAAGGCCCCCCTCGCGGCCCCCCTTCCCGTCATTGGCAGTGACCAGCACCCCAGTCCTCGGGCCGCATGGGGCGCCTGGGACCAGACGCGGTCAGCGTCGCTGGGCTGCCCCGGGAGCCCCCGGCCTGCTCCCTGCGCCCCGTCAGACCACCCGCCTCCCCTCGTTTACCCACGTCCCTGATGGTCTCCTGGGGACGGGTGGGCCTCTCCTGCCCCAGGTCGGCCTCCAGCAGCAGCTCTGTGGCTGCTGTTTTCTCGGAGCATCTGTGATGAGTAGACTGACCCTCTCACCTTCAGGTCCAGCACCAGTTTTATTTTATTATGAGGCAAATAAAATCTGTATCGCAAATTTCCCTTCATTTATCAGGTTGGCCAGAAAGTTTGTTCGGTTTTAAGTAAAGCCACATTTTTCATTTTCATGAAGAACTTTATTGAACAACATATTCACTGACCTAACGAACTTTTTGGCCAACCCAGTATCTTATTTTCATATTTTTTTTCTTTTCCTGACGGTACCTTTTAATTTCCTGCTGTTAAAAAAAAAAAAAAAGAGATAATAAGTTGCCTTGTTAAAAACAAGTATTACTCATTATCAATCATAATGGGATTTTACAGCTAATGCCAGTAGGTGGCAGCTTGAGCAGAATCACTCCCGAGAGATGAAAGCTTTGCTGTTTCCATATCGATGTAGCCTTTAAGCAGACCCAGGAGGTGCAGGTGTGCTTCTTCTTCGTATGTTGTACCAGTAAAAACCACCATATTGCTTTTCCTTGTATAGGCGTGTGGCGTTTGCCGTCCCCTGTAGAAGGAGCAGCAGGTGTGATCCCAGATTTTGTGGCTTCTCTGTGCTCAGTACCCCCTGGGTACTGAGCCACTTCTAGGTTCTAAATCCCCTTGAAAATCTGGTGAAAGCTTAGAGACTGTTCTCCAGAAACTGCAGAATTCCAAAAGCCCTCCCATGATTCAGTTAAAATGCCCGTCTTGAGGGGGGCGTTTCGGCCCAGAGACCCCTGATGCAGCTTCCGGAAACCAGAGGCCCTGCTGCCCCCGGGCACCACTGGTGATGTGTCCAGCTGGTCCGGCTGTGAGAGCCAGTGGTGTGCGGCAGGCCCTCCTGGCTGTGCTGAGGGGGGCTGTGCTCATTACTCCTGCCCCTCGGAGGGTAAGTCCAGTTACACAGGGCTCTGGGAGTTCTCCTGCGCTCTTGGTGTCACGTAATCTGTTTTGTACGTGTGACAGACCTCCTTCAAAGAAAGACTTGTTAGAGGGACCACACCTCAGTAGTTCTTAAGGTATAGATTCTGTTTTTTTACTTTCACGTGTATCTTAAAGGATCGATTGGTTTTTGTCATTCTCATTGCTTTCCAGTGATTTAATCCCCCCCCCCCCCCCGCAGCCATTACTAATTTAATAACTGGTAGTTTACCTGTCACTCATCCTTTACTTCTGACAGGTAATTTTAAAACTTTTCATTGTGAGGTTTATGTCCAGTATTGATGCACGTGGCACACGTGGAGAGATGTTGGACCTGGATTCTGTTTGTTGTGTTATTTTCACGAAAGAGAAGCGCCTTGTCGTGTGTCCTGGATCGGCTGCCCTGTCTAGGAGTGCAGGGTGGTCTCTCCTTGTTTTCCCTCCAGTCCCTCTGTCCGGAGCCCCATGTCCAGTGATTTGAGAGGACGTGGCAGGTCGGCTCCCGCTTGGTTAGGGTCAGGTGGCTGTCACGGGCGGTGGTTTGTAGAGAGAATGGGACAGGTGACACCTCCTCCCCGCCGCCCCCACATCCTTGTTTCTGTAGGAGGAGCAGCAGGTGTGATCCCAGATTTCACGGCTTCTCTGTGTCCTGGGCTCTCCCTGGCTCTGCCCTTCGGCAGGTCCTGCCTGCATTAGGGCTCCAGCGGCAGTGGAGCTGGCTCAGCGTTTCCTGACTGACACGTGGGTAACTTGCTGTCAGGTTCCAGGACCACGTCTGAAGGAAGAGTCCCCAGATTCTCCCCTCGTTTTCTTCTCTCCCTGTCCTGCCCCAGGCCTGCTTGTGCTCGTTATTATTATTATTTAGACTGGGGATCACGTCCGTACTGTGAAGGGCACTGGTCTTAAGTGCACAGCTTGGTGTGCATTTCGTCCAGATCAAAATGCAGGACGTGGAAGGGTTCCTTCTGTCCTTTCTGACTTAAGCCCCCGGCCCCCGGCAAGATGAACTCTGTTCTGAGGTCGGCCCTGCTGAGTCCTGTGGCCTCTCTCGTCCGTGGCCGTGGCCTTCCACTCAGCACTGCGTTCTCAGAGTCATCCCAGTGATCGGTTCTTTGTTATTGCTGCGGAGCATCCGTCGTACGAATAAGTCAGAATTCATTTATCTGTTCTGCGGCATGTGGGTGTTCGTGGTGTCTCCAGTTTGAGGCTGTCGCAGATAAAGCAGCTGGGAATGTTCTTGTGCATATGTTTGGGGGACACATGAAGCTTGTTTATTGGGGCCCAGGAGTCAGTCTTATCAAATATGAAGCACCCAGAGTTTACCATCTTTACATGCAATTACCTTCTGTCTGTGAAGAGGCCCAAGAAAGTACAGGGTGATCACTTTTAGGTGGTGGGCCCAGTTCTGCAAACCCTTCCTAACGCCAGACTGCGACGGGCCCTGGCAGGGAAGACACGGCGCGCAGTTTGCTCGGCCTGCCAGCTTTGAGCTTTGGAAGTTGTAAATGACCTTTAGTTTGGGGAGATCGATGTTTCAGAGCTGGCACTGCAAGCAGCGTGATTGGTGTTTCGACGACAGCCTCGCTGAGGCGGTACCAAGCAGCACTGCAGCGCTGGCGTCTGCAAACCAGGGTCCAGGGGGTGGGATCTCTGTGTCCAGGGTGGAGCCCGCCCGCAACGGGGACCAAACCACTGTTTCCAACTCTCTGAGCACTGTTGAATAAATAACACAGTCTGGTAGAAATTCTAGGTAGTACTGGATCTCTTCCCAGAGCAGCAAACATAGGAAATCATTGTCTTCTACAGCCTGAAGGAGTGAGAATTCTTTAAAAACGTGTGAGTGCTTATTATACAAACGTGTATTATATCTGTTCATTAGTTCTGTTAAATAAAAGCAGTGTTAAAAGTCCGATTTTAATGAGTATATGTTCAGATAGAAAAAGGAAGTTGCAGAATAACCCAGCTTGACAGAGACCTTCAGAGGAAAGGAAGTCTGGCGTTTTAAATAAGCCAATGGGAGATGCTTTTGAAGCCGGTCAGAGAGCACAGCAGCTTTCTTCCTAAGACGCCAGCGTCCTCCAGAGACGCTGCTGACGCACCGTCCGTCTGCCCCTCTGTTCGGCAGTGTGCCCGGCCCTTTCCAGTGGGTGACCAGCGGCGTCAGCGGTAGACCGTCCAGGGCTGCGGCGACGCCGTCTTTGTTGGGAGCCGGGGTGGCGTGCTGTGTGCGGCCCCGGTGTCCCCTCCACACAGCCCTGCGTCTCCACGCCGCGTGGCCGCTGCTCAGGGAACAGACGGCAGCTTTACAGCCCTGGTGGCCCCGGACCTACGTGTGGACTGGGGCTCCTAACGGGGCCCCGTGAAGAGGAGGCGGCCGCGTGGCCCGGGTGCTGTCTCCACATTTGACAGGCAGGGAACCTGGGCCCAGAGACCAAGACGCTGGGGTTTGAGCCTCCTTGGTGGAGCTCCGCGGTCCGTGCCCTTCACCTCCGCCGCCTCGGCATTGATCGGGCCCTGAACGGAGCCTTGCACGTAGGGCGCCTCGCGTGGTGCTCGGGCCAGAGTCGGCCATTCAGTGTGTCAGCTCTTAGGGTTAAAGTGGGCGCCTGTGTATCAACCTGCAGCCTGAAGTTTTTAAGGAGAAACGTGAAAAGCAAGCTTGTACCTTCCCCTGGCGCGGGGAGTGTGTGTTCAGCCGTCTCTCCCGGCCTGTGACGGTACTTTGTTTGATGTCAGGTGACGACATGGGAGTCCAGCACTCACACCTGACGTGCCGTCCAGGCTGCGTCCTGGCCCAACGCGCGGTCTTGGCGCGTGTGCAGGCTGTAGACCCAGGCGAGGAGGGCCGTCCGCCGCAGGATCTGACGTGGAGACAGTGGGGGCCCCTCATCGTGTGGGGGCAGGAGGCCCCAGCCCGGAGCCCGTGTTGAGACGCAACTGACTCACAGTGGCTTTGGAAACAAAGCACTTGTGTATTTTGAATTAGGATTCTTTTCTCTCTTTCTTTTTTTTCTTTTTTAATGACCACAGTTAAAAGTCACCCTGACCTTCGTAGGAACCAAGTTAAATAAATAAAATCTTTTAAACTCTCTCTCTAAGTGCAGCTTCCGTGCTGCTCTCTTTCCTTTTCTCTAGGCAACATCAACGGCTGCTATTTGAACTATTACTTTTTTCTTCTGGCTGCTATTCAAGGCGCTACCCTCCTGCTCTTCCTTATTGTTTCCGTGAAATACGACCTGCAGCGGCCGAGAGCAAACGGCACGCCCGCCGGCAGGAGGACCTGATGCTCCTGCAGCCCGTCAGGTCTGTTGGACGGACAGATGGACAGATCCGTGGGAAGGTGCTCTGGGGGCTCGCAGAGCAAACGGCTGACTTCCCTAAAACTTGCGTGGTGCCGGGGTTGGTTCCCTCTTTTCCACCCACGGCCTAGGTAAGTGCCTTCCTGCGATTGAGCCCTGCCGAAGGCCCCCGGGCGCCCTGCCGCCGGTTTCCCCTCTGACAGACACCTGCTGCCGCGGTACAAAGTCTCGGGAGACGACACCCATGCTGGTTGGCGTCCCGGTATTTTAAACACATCTCATCCTCTCCTTCCCACAAAACACGCTCTCACTTTCTCTTCTCCTGATGAATAAACATGTGTTTATATTGAGGAAGGGGGGGTTTGTTAAGCAATGAAAGTGTGGTCAGGTGCTGCGGAGGTTTTAAAGAAAAGTCCCGCTTATGGTTTCTCTCATGAGCCGCAGATCCCGCCCGTGCGGGTCCTCGGCACAGGCCGGTGGTGAGTGTGTTCTGCCTGCTGCTTCACGTAATGCCGAGTTCTCAAACCATCGCCATTGCTCTCTTGTTGCTCTTTCCTTAAGAGCGCGACGTTTCATTAAAACCTATTTAACACTGTGTGTTCCGTCTCAGCCTGCAGAGCAGCCTAACGCGTGTTTTAACCCTGCCTGGTCAGTCCTTGTGTACAGTTTCATTCTGGTACCGTCGAGACTAAAGACCCACCATGGTGGGTGGAAGGAAACCCCTCTTCTGAGCAGCACCGCTGTGATTGGAGGCTGTTGGCAGCGCTCGTTGCGGGCCGGGGCTGTCCACAGTGACCGACGCTGGTCGCGCTGTTCTCCGTGACATGGGGGTTCGCATCTTGTCTAATAAACCGTTGTCTATTTGTTGCTGTATTTTTGGTGTAATTTTATTATAAAAAGCACCTCGAATATGAGACCCACTGGCTCCTTCTCTGCGTGGTCTGTCCACAGTCGTCGTGTATTTGCGTTTACGTGTGGTGGACGTCATGAGGGTTCCTGAACTGTCATGGGGCACAGGGTCCTGAGTCAGGAAGTGACGAAAAGTCACAATAAAATGCCTGTTCCTGACGCAGCTCTTTGATTTCTCTAGGATAGTGATTCTTGAGCCTCCTCTGTATTAAAATATAACTTTATGTTTGGCGAAAACAGAAAAACAAACGCAAACACCCTACTCGTTTTGGGTTGTCTTGTTGTTGTTTTTAATACAAAGTATAGACAAACACAAGGAGGTCGTGACTGGTGGGGTTCAGACAGATTGAAGACCGGTGACTCAGTGTAATACCAGTTCTCAGAGGGGCTGAAGGTGTGAGTTTGGGTTAAAAAAATAAATAAGAAGGGTTGGAAAGCACTGCTCTAGGAAATACATAATCCCCCAGAAGTACAGTTTCTGTCTTCAGGATCTATTGCATACTGAAGACCATTAACCCGTGCTGTCAGAAAACACATTTTCTCCGTAGGGAATTAGGCACAAAAGGGAAAAGGGAGGTGTGACGAGCCAGCCCTTTCCTGGGCTCCGTGTGGCCGGGGCACGTGAAGGCGGCAGATGGGGCCCTACGTGGGCCACCGTCCTACACCCCGGGGAGGGGGGCTGGGAATCAGTGCAGGTAGAGAGCCAGGTACGTACACGCTCTGCTGTCAAGGGGAACCTGTCCAGAAAGGCAGTCAGGCCCAGAACTGACAGCCTCTGACTTTCCATCTGAGTTTAGAGAGTGTACGACTGTGGTCACCATGTGGCTCTGAACAGCAGCTGAAGAGACAAATACACAAAACCAGTATGCTGTTGTAGGGATTTTATGTAAAAAGTACAGGCCCTGGAGACTTCGATGTGTGTCTTTGGCCGGCATTTATTGGCCTCAGAAGGCACGTGTCCATGCCATCCACTGGAAGACACTCATCCCTGCTTTATCTTCCCTGAAGGTGGGCGGAACTGCGCGCCTTGTTTCTGTATGGTATCGTGGGTGGGTTTAAAGAGAAGGTTTGGCTTAAGGCTGAGCTCCTACAAGACTGAGCTTACGAGCCTCCCGGTTTCGGACAGAGGCCTCACAGGCCGCTCTTGGGGACATTCTGGTCCGTCTGCCGTACGTACGTCCCACTTCACTGGCAGGGGTCCCACCTCCGAGGGGCCGCTGGAGCCCCTTGCCCCCTTCATAGCCAGGTGCTGAGGTGGCCCCTTCTCGCTAGGTGGGGAAAGCACAACACTGCATGTGTTACACTGAAAAGCTTCAGAACAACAAGTCCTTTCAAAATGACACTGGGCCTCTTTTCAAAACCCCGATCACTTCTAAATTCTAGGTAGTAAAAAATGGATGGGCTTCAGTATTTTCAAACTGTTCCACTTGGTGCAAAACAGTCCCATCGCTTGAAAATCAAAGCGCATTGAAGTAGAGCAGAGTCCTGTGCTAATCCGAAACCGCCACACAGCACACAGTGATTTGCTGTCATTAAAACCAGCCCAATAGCCGACAGGCGATTTCAAGTAGAATGAAGTCATTTGAGCAGGTGTTTGGAAACGTTCTTTGTAACACCTTGCTCTTTTGGAAATAAGGCCTTTTGGAGGAAATAATAACACATTTTTTAAAAGTGCTTTATGGAGCTAGGACGTATTAAATAAGTGAACAGTACAAAATGCAAGGGAAAAACCAAAACACAGCAAGGCTGCGTAACCATGAAAAGTCAGCATTTACTAACTTCCAAGTGGACTGAAAGGCACGTGCCTCACAAAGGAAGCCGAGCTAGTGCCGGGGGGTTGCACCTGCAGGCTTACCTGTGTTGGTGTCTCCTCCAGACCAGAGCCTCAGTGGGGGAGGGCGCTGACAGGTGAGCAGACCCAGAGGGAAGTGACTTCACCGGAGCCTGGCTGCGTGGCGGTGAAGACCTGACAGGCGCCAGGCTGATTTCCCAGTGGCTCTGGGTCGCAGCGAGACGGCTTGGATAGGAGTGGGGGAGCAGGCGGCCAGCTACGTGGAGCTTTGGAGAAATGTACGATGAAGCCCTTGACCTTGACCTTGGGACTCCAGCGGCAGAGTTGAAGGCGGACGGGCCAGTCAGGACCTCTGGCTTGCACGTAATTCTCCATATCCTTCCTCAACTCTCCCCTGGCGCTCGGAGCTGCAATCGTTAGCAGTTGTTCTTAAAAATAGATCAGTATCTTGACCGAAGGGGTTTCTGCTCCCCCGACTACAGTATTTGGGTAGGAGATTCCGGTTTGGGTAGAGGATGCTTGAAGCCTGCGTTTGTGAGAGCACAAGAGGAAAGGGATGTTACGCGGCCACACCCATGTTCCGAGGTCGAAGGGATGAGGGATGGCGGTGTCTCTCCAGAAGGAAGTGGAGACCGAGTCTCTCTCCTGCTGAGCAGTGAGTCAGACATGGGGACCCTTGTGACCACTGTCGAGGGCTGGTGCGCTGGACGGGAGGGTCTGCAGACAGCAGAGAGGGGAGGGCTGGGCACCCGTAAAATCCCACTAACCTTGCCCTAAAGGGAGCCAGAAAGTGGGGTGGTAGCCAGGGACCACGCGGGGCAAGGGAGGTCTTGGAGTCTCCTGTGGTTTTGAGAATGGAGAAGAGAGACCGCTTTACGAGATCGCAGCATCTTCATAAAGTGAGCATTACGGTCGTGGCAAAGTGGTGGAATCCCAACGTGACATTCTCCCTGCCGGGGCTGGAGGCGGGGGGCTGGGCATACGTCCAGAGAGCAAGAAGCGGGGTATGGGATGCGAGGTTTTCAAAGGCCCTTCCCCACAGGGGCCCGAGCCTGTCAAGAGGTGCCCCCGGTGTGTGGGATACCCTGTTCCCAGTGTCCTCTCACCGCTAGCCAAAACCTTAGGCAGAAACGCAGGGGACCACAAACTCGGGGGCAAAAAGAGAAAAAAAGGACACAGGAAAAGCCACGCACCCAGCACCAGTCTGTACAGCGTGGGCACACGGGCCCCCAGATTCGAAACACTGCAGAGTGTGCGAGAGGCCACACCCTCCTTGAAACAGACCTGCTTCCCAGAAGCCATCCTGGTAGAGAAACGCCGGCTGCTGTGCTGGGTTGAACGGTGTCCACCCCGACCCTGTGAGTGTGACCTCACTTGGAAATAGGATCTTTGCAGGTGGAATCAAGATAAGACGAGGTCATCAAGCTGGGCCCCGGACCCAGGACGACTGGTGTCCTAAGGAGAAGAGGGAAATGTGGACACGCAGGCGCCCGGGGAGACGGCCACGTGACCGTGGACGTAGAGCGGCGTGATGCTCCCGCAGGCCGAGGGCACCGAGGGGGGTGCGGCAACACCAGGGCTGGAAGAGGCCAGGGAGGGCCCCCCACTCCCCAGACCCTTCAGAGGGACGGCCTGCCCACACCTTGGCCTCTAGAAGTGGGAAGGGAGACGTTTCTATTAGCAGTTTCCTAGGGCCGCCTTCACCAAGTGCCGTTTGCCCTGAGACTTAAAACAATAGAAATGTATTCTCCCCGAGTTCTGTAGGCTAGGAATGTAACACAGGTCTCGCTGGGCCAAAGTCAAGGTCTTGGCCGGGCTGCCTTCCTTTCTGGGGGGCTGCGGATAGGATTTTTTTTTTTTTTTGGCCGAGCCATGCAGCCTGCGGTATCTTAGTTCCCCGACCAGCGATTGAACCCAGGCCCACGGCAGTGAAAAGTGCCAAGTTGTAACCACTTGACCGCAAGGGAATTCCGCAGGGATTACTTTTCTTGCCTTTTGCAGCCTCCGGAGTCTGCCCGCATCCGTTGGCTGGGGTCGCCTCCCTCCCTCTGCAAAGCCAGCAACAGCATGCTGGGTCACCCCACATCCCTCTGACCTTCTCGGCCTCCTCTTTCCACTTGCAAGGATACTTGTGATGATACTGGGCCCACGCAGATAACCCGGGCTGATCTCAAGTCGGCTAATAAGCAAACGCAGTTATCTTTGCCAGGTGAGGTCACATAGCCACAGGTCCCGAGAGCCTGGCTGTGGACATCGTTGGGGGCCATTCTTCTGCCCATCGCCGTGGCTGACCGGCAGTCAAAATTCCAGAATGTTGAAGCCACTGCGTGAGGCCTGGCATGTTTTCACAGGAGAAGCTCGTCATAAATCAAAATTACCTTCCACACGTATTTGGTAAAAACGCTAAAATCGCCCCCTCTTGTTGTGGCAGTGCTAATAGCCAACAAAATTAATTTTTTTGGACAGATCCAGACATGAATGTTTATACTTTGTATTACTGCATAAATTCACTTGATGGGTACAGATGTGGACATGAACAAAAGCAGCATTTGCTGTAGAAAACGGAATTAGGAAGAGTGGGACGTTCCCCTATTGGGTCATCCATCCACGCCGCCAATCAGGGCACGCTGGCCAGAAAATGAGGACGGCCATGGCCATGTCACCTTGTTTTCTTTTTTTTTTTTTTGGCCGCACCTATGGGATCTTAGTTCCCCGACCAGGGATTGAACCCAGGGCCCCTGCGGTGGAAGCACAGAGTCCTAACCACTGGACTGCCAGGGAATTGCCTCCTTTTCATTTTTGGTCCAGGATTTTAATTTTTCTACATTCCGAACACAAAAGTAGTATGTTCCTGATGTCAAGAAAATTCCCACAGGCCATTTATATCAGTTGAGAGTTCGGGACTTCCCTGCCGGTCCAGTGGTCAGGACTCCGTGCTTCCGCTGCAGGGGGCCCAGGTTCGACCCCCTGATCGGTGAACTAAGATCCCGCAAGCCTCGCAGTGCAGCCAAAAAAAAAAAAGAAGAAAGTTAAACATTTACTCTGCTTATGAAGGTATGTTAAGCAGTGCTTTATTACCCACGTTGCTCTGAATCCCATCCCCACCAGACAGAATGCACATCTGAGCCGCTTCTCACGTGCACGCCGCAATTTATAACCCATCAGGGAGTGTATATATGTCCATGCCACTCTCTCACTTTGTCACAGCTTACCCTTCCCCGTCCCCATATCCTCAAGTCCATTCTCTAGTAGGTCTGTGTCTTTATTCCCGTCTTACCCCTAGGTTCTTCATGACTTTTTTTTTTTTTAGATTCCATATATATGTGTTAGCATACAGTATTTGTCTTTCTCTTTCTGACTTACTTCACTCTGTATGACAGACTATAGATCCATCCATCTCACTACCAAACATAAAATAGCTAGTGGGAAGCAGTCGCATAGCACAGGGAGATCAGCTCGGTGCTTTGTGACCACCTAGAGGGATGGGATAGGGAGGGAGACGCAAGAGGGAAGAGATATGGGAACATATATATATGCATAGCTGATTCACTTTGTTATAAAGCAGAAACTAACACACCATTGTAAAGCAATTATACTCCAATAAAGATGTTAAAAAAAATGGAAAAAAAAAACCAAAAAAACCCATCAGGGAAATAGGAAAGAGGAACTCGGGTGCTGTCACTTTAAGGCAGAAATGTGCTGATGGTGAGAGGCTTTAAGGCAGGGGCCCTGCCTGCCACAGGCCCCAGGGCAGGCCCAGGACACGCTGGGACAGGGCCAGGGGGTTTTCCTGATGAGTAGGTGGGCCTCAAGTTGATTTTCTGTTTTGATTGTTCAGTTTCGTTGAGGGATAGCAGATCATCATGATGTACACTCTAGATATCTTATCATTTTATTTGTCATTTAGACCCTTGGTTTTTTTTTTCTTTGGCTGCACCACGAGGCTTGTGGAATCTTAGTTCCCCAACTAGGGATCGAACCTGTCTGGGCCCTCGGCAGTGAAAGCACAGAGTCCTAAACACTGGACCGCCAGGGAATTCCTAGACCCTTGAGTGTTGATAAAGCCCTTCTCCTGCCCCAAACTGCAAAGGACGGTTCCTCGGACCTGTCAGACCCCATGCCCAGGCCCCCCAAGACCTTCAAACCCCACGCATGCTTCCTTGAGGAATAATGAAGTCGTCAGGGCCGCACCTCGGACTTAGGTCTTTGAGCCCCACGTGCTCTTTGCGGGTGTGATTGTCAGTGTGTCTGGAAACCAAAGCGAAGTTACCACCCCCTGGGAGCTACTCTTGTCTCCAGTCTCAAACAGGGCCAGCCTTCCTGGGCCGGGCAGGCTCACCCATCATCCTCCTTGTGTGTATATACAATCTCCAGTGACTCCTGGAGGATGCTATTGGCATTGGGTCTGGAAGAATTTGTCACCCACGGGGCCCCTCATTTGAGATGAGCAAGTTCACAGAGAGTGGCCATCCAGTGGCCGGAGCAGAGCAGTCAAGGTTGGACCCTGCCCTTAGAAACAGGACACACAGCCCTCCACTCAAGGTGGCCTATTCAACAAAGCTAACTATATTTCATGGAAGCAGCCCCTAGACCATGAGCTTTTTCTTCATTCTCTATTATCTGCAGGTTAAAACTCAGATCGGCATTGTGTTAGGCTGAGTACTGCCCTCCCCCCAAAGATGTCCGCATCCAAATACCTAGAATTTAGGATATATTCTCTCAAGTGGCGAAAATGAGGATGTGGTGAAGGATCTTGAGATGGAGAGTATCCTGGGTTATCTGGGGGAGCTTTTGGAATCACGGGGCTCTTATAAGTGAGAAGGGGGCTGCAGATTGAGACCCCAGAGAAGTGAGGATGGGGGGGGGAGCCGAGTGATCCGGTTGTTGGCTTTGAAGATGGAGGGAGGGACCACAAGCCCCTTTGCTCTTGCAAGACTCAGCCTCACTCTCCTAACCCTTCATCCTGGCCCTGCTGTGTGAATTCACTCCATCCCTCAGCCCATGGCTTGTTCATTGCTAGGATGGGGCATCCCCGCTATTCCCCACTCTCCCAGCAAAACCTCTGCCTGCTCGGACTAATTGCAGATGGGTGATTTACCTCAAGCAACCTCGATGTGCCAGAATTTACAGCTTGCATCCTGTCTGAGCCATTTGTCGTTCCTGGAGCCAAAAGGGGAAGGACCCACTTCGGGGATGATCGGAGAAGCCTCCGAGTGGATTTATGCTTGCCATTTTCAATTTTAAACCTAAACCGAGCTAGTTAGACCCAGAGGACTTCTTGCTTACTGCTCTTCAGGGCTCACATATTTCAAAGACATAAGTCAAACCGTGGAATTCAGCAGTTTTCTAATGTCCCGGATACCGTGTTAAGTGCAGATCATCATTCACCGTGAGGTACGGTGCCGTCGGAAACAGCAAAGTCAGAGAAGGAGATTCAGCCTGTTTGCGTGGATCAGAGGTCACGTTCATTCTTCCACTCCCATCATTCATTCATTCAACAAACACCCCTTAGCCACCTCGTGTGTGCTAGCTCAGTTTTAAACTTGGGGGCTGCAGCCGTGAAGTCTCAGGTCTCCTGGAACTCACGTCTTAATGAGCGAGACGGACAGTAAACATGTAAGCAAACAATAACATTGCAGAAAGCATAAGGATTATGCTGAAAACGGTATGCGATGACAGGGTAGCATCATCCCCTGTGGTGAGGCAATTGGATGCAGAGCAAGACTTGGGCTTAGACCGCTTCCCAGGGTGGTTCTCCTACCCCCTCTGGTCACGCAATCCCTAAGCCCACGAGTTGTCTGCCATTTCTTGTTTGCCCTGCCATCTAGTGGCTGAAATTAGAACTACAGGCTATTTTCCAAAACTGCCAAGAAAGTTTTTGAATGACTCTGATACAAAAATCACCTTGTTTAAAGGGACAAACTGGGAACTAGTAGATAAATAAGTCCCGGAGATCGAATGCACAGAATAGTGATAATAGTCAACAATACTACATTGTAAACTTCAAAGTTGCTAACAGACTAGATCTTGATAGCTCCCAACCACAAAAAAGAAATGATAATTATGTAAAAACGAGATAGAGGTCTTAACTCAGGCTCCTGGGGTAATCATAGTGCCAGTATATAAACGTATCAAGTCGACATGTACACCTTAAATTTACACAATGTCATATGCTAATTATATTTTGGTTAAAAAGGATTTTTTTTTTCATTTTAATTGTGTAGAGAAGAAAAATACAGTTAGAATCCACCAAAATTCAGTTTTGGCTGAAAAGTGTGTGCAAAAAAAGGTGTAACAGATGAAATCGTGGTTTCCCCCGTTTTTCCAACATGGCCAGGGAGAACATCCTCCCTAAGCAAACCGGACTGTGCAAAGTGGGGAACCATTCATGGCTTTCTCTTGTGTGACTGAACAGGCATCAAAACAGATGGACGGTTTTCTTTTTCACCAACACTAAAAAGTGTAGCTGATGTAGGACCTCTGTCTACCATTCCTGCTCCAAGTAAAAACAGAACCTGCTCTTCTAGGGTCATGGAACTCCTCCAGTGGGAAGTCTCAGCTCCTACATTATGAGCCCCAGTATTACTGAGCCTACCTGGCCTCATTTTGAGTTTATACTTCAACATAATACTTTCAGATATATGGTGGTTGGGTGAAAACTATTTCCCTGGCAAGACTGTTACTTTTATAAATGTGTAGAATAAAAGCTATTAAGTAGTTTTAAAAAAAAAAAAGTCATTTTTCCCAAAATCTCTTAGGGTCAACGTAGTATTGAGACCGACTTAGAATTCATTAGAGCTAATATAATAGGTTGCATGTGTCTTTAGCTTTTTTTTTCTCACACGTGGGATCCTGTCTTGTAATATGAGCCAACACGTTTCCTCATTGCCTGTGAGATGAAGCACATCTCATTTCTAGCCTCGGAGGGATTTACATGCCCTCTGAGAGCACAGCCCCATCTGTGAGGCTGCATCCCCCTGGGGAGAGCCTGCGGTGGGATCCCAGAGCAGGAAAGGGGGACGGGGAAGAGAAATGGGAAAGGAGAGCAGGTAACAGAGAAGTTACCGAGTTGGTTGCTGCCACTGTGGTACCTGGCACTGGATTCCGTGGGCCCTTCTGAAACGCGTCTCAGAGCTGTCTGCCTGCGGACACAGGGACCATCTGTCCATCCGCTGGGCCCATCCCCCCTTGTCCAGTGCGGCACCCGCTCCCCGCTCATTTCTGGGCTGCCGAGGCTGAGTGCTGAGCGGGTCTGCACATCATCCCCCAACCCCCCAGCCCCAGTGGAGACAGAAAAACCCCAGGGCGGGACTCCTCTGGCGTTCCAGTGGGTAAGACTCCATGCTCCCAATGCAGGGGGCCCGGGTTCTATCCCTGGTCTGGGAACTAGATCCTGCAGGTGTGCCGCAACTCAGAGTTAGCATGCCGCAACTAAAGATCCAGCATGCCACAACTAAGACCCGGCACAGCCAAAATGAATGAATGAATGAATGAAAAACCCCAGGGCAACAAGCTGGAAGCCCCCTGGCCCGCTCAGTGGGGCTGGGAGGGTTTTGAAACGGGGAGGAGTATCCAGGACACTTGTGAGACGGTGCCAGCTAGCCCGGGAGTCTTCCAGAAAGGCATCTCGGGGACCGAGGGGACTCCCACAAGTGAAGAAGCGGAGAGCCTGCACTTGAGGGCACCGGAGTAGACAAACCCCTCTTAACTGCATTTGGACGTTTCCCAAGATGGAAGGTGCCCAGTGACAAGGAATGGAGCCTTCCCTGGAGTGTTCGTGTGGGTGTCCTCTCCTCGTCCAGCTGCGAAAACACTTCCAAAAGAAAGGTTCTCGAGGGACCAGTGTTTTACCCCTACAGGTTCCTAGAGCTGCGTGTCCAGATCCGCTTGCTGGCCTTGTGGACGTGGTCCTCGCTGAGGGCTGGAGGGAGCTTGGAATGGGTCCAGGTCTTGAGTATTTTAAAAAATTCACCCAGTATATCAGTTTCCTGGGGCCACTGTAACAGATTGCTACAAACTTTGCGGCTTAAATCAAGTGGAATTAATGCTCTTCACTGTTCTGGAAGCTACCAGTCCGGCATCAAGGTGTCCACAGGGCCACATTTCTTCCAGAGACTCCAGGGGAGGATCCCTCCCGCCTCTTCCAGCTCCTGGGGGCTGTTGGCTTTCTTTGGCTCATGGCTGCATCACTCCAGTCTCTGCCTCTGTCTTCCAAGGGCCTTCTCTTGTGTGTCTCTGTATGTCCTTTTCCGTCTCTTACAAGGACACTCATTGGATTTAGGGCCACCCTAATTCAGTGTGACCTCATCTCCATCCTTACCTTACTTCCATCTTCAAAGACCCTATGTCCAAATAAGGTCACATTCTGTAGTTCTAAGTAGATATGAATTCTGGGGGGAATACTAATCAAACCACTACACCCAACACTGGAAAAGGAGCAGATTTTATATTTTAAAAAATCCATACTTCTGAAAATAGGTCAAGACGGATTCCAGTCCCTGGGGCGTACGCTGGAGACGCGTCCTTGGGAAGGGATGTCTTTTTGATTTGTCACAGTACCTGCCTCTCCAAGGGGCGGGGTGGGGGGCACACATACACCTTCGGCCAAGCTGGTTAACGCATTTACATCACCTGCCTGGGTCAGGCAAGCTCTACGTTTCTGGCCCTTGATGTGAGAGAATTCAGTAGTCAGCAGAGAATGACTATTACGGTTCATTATGGCCAAAATGAAACAAAACTGCCTTTCTTGAAGAGTTCATCCACGTGAAAAGTAGACTCTTCACACCCCTGTTTTCAGAACCTTCCTAATAGTGGGTCGCAGGTTGGGACGCAACCCCTGGATGAATTTGTCTGTTTGCGGCAGGCAATTCATATTGCGGCAACTTATATCATCCTAATGAAGTAAAGCCATTGCGTCTCACACTCCTTAGCCCAGATCGCTCTTACCTCCTGGAGAGGGAAAGTCCATCCAAGAGGCAGATTCTATGCGGTCTTACTTTTTTTGTTTGTTTGCGGTACGCGGGCCTCTCACTGCTGTGGCCTCTCCCGTTGCGGAGCACGGGCTCCGGACGCGCAGGCTCGGTGGCCATGGCTCACGGGCCCAGCCGCTCCGCGGCATGTGGGATCTTCCCGGACCGGGGCACGGACCCGCGTGCCCTGCATCGGCAAGCGGGCTCTCAAGCACTGTGCCACCAGGGAAGCCCGGTCTTACTTTTTTGTCCTTGGTAAGAAGTAATCTGACTCATGTTGCCTATTATCCTGCAAAGGTTCAGTCCTGGAGAAGTATGTTACTGTCATGAAGTTATGAGTGACGGAATTAGTTGGTTTAAATAAGTGAAAAGCCCAGGTATGGATTTCAGGTATGGCTGGATCCAGCAGCTCACATTATGTTTTCAGGACTCCTACATTTCCCATCTTCTGAATATGGTTTTGTCTATGTTGGCTTCACTCTCTGTCTTTCCCCACAAGACTGCGAGAGCTCCTGATCCCTAGGAGCTATATGCTTTCATTCTACCAGCTCTAAGTCCAATGAAAATACGGTTTCTGTTTACCAAAAGTTCCACTGAAAATCTTGGAGTTGATCTCATTGGCTCTACTGGCAGGATTACAGACGCATGCCCATCACCACGGCCAGGACGGTGCAATACTATGGTTGCCCAGGACTGGGTCTCATGCCACCCTGGAGACGGGTCAGACTCAGCTCCCCCAAACCAGACAAATGAAGACTGGGGGAGTGTGGCTCCCCAAGGAAAGTCTGGGAGACGGCCTCCACAGGAACGGAAAAAAATTTAGCTAACTAACCGATGCGTATTACATATTCTGTTACCCGTTCTACCTGTTCGGACTCTTTCAGGACTTCAGCCCTTCGTCCAAGTTCAAGGCCCTCAGCAGTCAATACTCTACAGAAGACTTCATCCATTTTATTAATAGATATAGCCTTGCCTGGATTGCTTTATCTTACTCTCTGAGCAAAATCTCCTCAAACTGAACCTCTTATCCATCTCACAAGTTGTCATCAGAACTAAATGAGGTCTTTTAATTAAAATGACACAACACAGAGGCTCGGCCCAGGAAACATTTGCCCACCCTAATCCAGTAAGGCCTCATCTGAACTTGAGTGCATCTGCAAAGACCCTGTTTCCAAATAAGGTCACATTCTCAGGTCCTAGCGGGGAGGACTTGGGCTCATCTTTCTGGAGGACACAATCCAGCCCACGACACTGGGTACTATTTAATATATGTTTTCTCCTTGATCACTTTTTTTGGCAAGGGCAGAGAGCAACGGAGGCATGGGGGTTTAAATGCACCTTCTTTGACTGCTGTAGAGAAACGCTGGACTGGAGGGCAAACTCCAAGGGGACAGAAAAGGGGAGGGGAGTGTGGTCATCACAGGATTTATTGTAAAAGGAAATGATATCATTGCCTGGAACGGCAAACCACGGCCATGCACCAGCAATGAAAAGGAACCATCAGATTCCAGGAACGCAGCTACACACAGTTGCCTGTCAATAAAACAGGGCAATGGGCCGGAGCTGGGGCGGCCGTCAACAATGCCGGCCCCCGCCGAGGCTGCTTGCGGGGCCCAGGGAGGATTGAGGACGCAGTGCCTTTCTCAGCGTCTGGGTCAATGTCGTTTCACGCCGTCAGTCTGCAAGCTCAGCCGTGGCCCCACACCTCCCTCCGATTCATGCTTCCTTCAAACTCCAGTTTCCAACCATCGGGACTGTGGCAGTGGCGAGCCGGGGGCTCTCGGTGAGGCTCCTCTGCACGCTTCATTCCGGGGCTTGTGAGAACGGTGTCTGCCGGGCGGCCTCGTGGCAGCCAAGCCATGCCAGGCCCTGCTCAGACATCTCCCCGGAGACGGTCCAGCTGCTGCGCGAACGGGCGGCCTCGCTCCCCCTGGGGGGCGGGGGGTGTTTGGTCCTCAGCTCCCAACAGCAGGCCTGGCAGTGTCAGCTGTGGGAGCCTGTAAAATAAAGGCCCCCTTTGTCTCCAGATTCTGCATCGAGAGGAGGACGTGCCAGTGGCAGAGATTAGCGACTCTCTCTTCACACACACACACACACACGACACACATGAACGCATATGCTCACACGCATGTGTATACTCATGCATGCATGCACACACATGTACACGTTCATGAACGAATACACACATGTATGCAGCCATACGTACGCACACAAATACACAAGCTCACACACATGCACCCAACTCATGTATGCGTGCACACACGTACACCGCCACACACACGACACACATGCGAACGCGTATGCTCATGCACATGCATGTATATACTCATGCATGCATGCACACACATGCACACGTAGACAGTCACACACACCCTGGGTCAGCTTTAGCTTCTGGCTCCCTCCCACCAGCTTCTCCAGAAGCCATGCTTGGAGCCGGGGCTGGAGAGCAGATGAAAATCGCTCCTCCTGAATCTGGTGGGAGGGGCTTGGAGAGGAGCCCGTAAAGGAAGGGAAGGCGTGAAGACAGGGTGGGGCTGCGCGCTGGTTCCATGTCTCAGGTGATGTTACCCAGTTCTCCAATGACTCACGCCCCTTGGGTTCCTAAACTTTGCGTGCACGTTTCCTTTTACATGGAAGGCCCCTCCCTTTTTAATTACACAAACTATACAAAATCCTATACTTAAAAAATAACATACAAAACATAGCTAGCCTAGAAAGAAGAATCAAATAAGCCCCCATGTACTCACCATCCAGTGAAGTAAATAGCATTTTACCAAAGCCCTCAGAGCGGCCGCGTGCCCACACCCCCCTCCCTGGTCCTCTTCCACTGTAAATTCTGTATTTATCGCTCTCTCTTGTCTGCATCACTTTACGGTGTGTGTTTGTGTCCCTAGACGTTGTTTTTTACTTTCGTATGCATTTAAGTTTTGCATAAATGGACTCACCGAATGTATCCTTTGACGACGTGCTTCAGTAGTTCATATATGAGATCCAGCTCTGTTGATGCAGCTGTTCGTTCATTTTCACTCTACTTAGTATTCTTTTTTCCCCTTTTTTTTAAAAAAAATTGAAGTATAGTTGATTTACAGTGTGTGTTTCTAATGTACAGCAAAGTGATTCAGTTATACATATATGTATATATTCTTTTTCAGATTCTTTTCCATTATAGGTTATTACAAGGTATTGAATATAGTTCCCTGTGCTCTACAGTATACTTAGTATGCGTGTATATGAATTTGCCAGGATTTCTTTATCCAGACTCTGGCTAGTGGCATTTGGGTTGTCCCAGTGTTTTACAATAGTGGATGGAGCTGCCTACGAACAGGCTGGGACAGAACCCCTACCCGTGTGTCTCTCTGGTGGCGGAATTGGCGGGGGCGGGGTGTCCTCCCTTTTCTATCTGGTGAGCACCCGATCGACCTCTAAGACTCCATCCACAGTTGTCTCTTCTGAGAAGCCTTTGGATTCTGTCTCTCCGTCTGTCCCCCGCGCCCCACAGCTGGCCAGCAGCATGGAGCTCAAGGGACCAGTTTGTCATGGCCCCGGGCATCGCCCTCTTGTCTTATCCTGCAGACCAGTCACTTCTCTCCTGGGGGACTTGAACCTCCCAGATTTCCTCTTGAGGAGCACGAAAGCACAAAGGCGAAAAGTTTGGAGCTGGACCACTGAAGTTCGGGTCCCAGGCTGCCACTTGCTAAGCTGCATTTGGGCAAGTCGCCTGAGATGACAGACAGAGCACCCACCTCCTGGGGTCATTGGGACTGAGGGCATCAGAGCAGCATCGGGCACACAGCAAGTGCTGTGTGTTCGCTCTCATTCCTCCAACCATCCCCGCTCCCACAGTCACTGTCCTGGCCCAGCCCCCCCCACCCCCGGGCTCCTACTCTGCTCTCCTGGCTCCACCCTGGTGCCCAGAGTCCATTCTCCATGGACCCCACAAGGTGATTCTTTTAAAATCTCTGTCAGATCTCGTCACTCACAGCGTAACCCCAAATCCTTACCTGGCCTCCTGCCAGGGCCCTGTGTCATCTGCCTCTGGCCTCGTTGCCCTCCACCACCCCTGCCCCTTGCCCACCTCTCCAGCCACGTCAGGTTTCCTGCTGCTCCTGGGACACTCCAAGCTCACTCCCGTCCCCGAGCCTCCGTGTTGGCTGTTCCCTCTGGGAATGCTTTGCCCAGATACACATGTATGGGTCTTCAAGCAAATGTCTCCCCATCAGAGTGGGCTTCCCTGCTGGTTCTGTGGACACCCTCGTCACTTCCTATCCCTGCAGCTCCCTTCACTTCATCACACCATTTATTATCACCTGGGACGCATTTGCTTCTTCATGGTGTTTTCTGTCTTCACCCTTGGAACGCAAACACCAGAAGATTTTGCTTTCTTCTGTGCTGTATCCTGGGCACAGAGTCGGTGCTCAGTACACGCTTAACTGGGG
>NW_021703765.1:83853155-83904416 GCF_005190385.1 Monodon monoceros | reverse complement strand
ATCCTGGGCACAGAGTCGGTGCTCAGTACACGCTTAACTGGGGCGGCGAGCGGACAAGTGATGTCCGTATCTTATGTACTGTCTGTATTAGTTAGCTATCACTGTGATAATGCCGGGCAACAAACAGGCCCCCAGGATCAAGTTGGCCAAAAGCCATCCCGTGGCTGAGCCCAGTGTCAGGGGTGGAGAAGATAGACTCCACCCCCAGGGAAGCCATAGCCAGGGGGAAGGGGGAAGGAAGAGGTGAGAACACATGCATTCTAAGCACCTTATCTTTTTTTTTTTTTTTTTTTTTTTTGCCGTCCGCGGGCCTCTCACTGTTGTAGCCTCTCCCGTTGCGGAGCACAGGCTCCGGACGCGCAGGCTCAGCGGCCATGGCTCACGGGCCCAGCCGCTCCGCGGCATGTGGGATCTTCCCGGACCGGGGCACGAACCCGCGTCCTCTGCACCGGCAGGCGGGCTCCCAGCCACTGCGCCACCAGGGAAGCCCCGACCGCCTTATCTTTTATGCTCCCAGTGGCGGCACTGCCAGCTCCTGGAGCTGTTAGTTACTTGCAGGCCGGAAAGAACCACCATGGGCCAGTGTGGCTGAAGCAGAGAGGTGGGGGCCGGACTTTATGGAGCAGGGATTTAGGACCTGGAATGTCTCTCTGAGTGAGCCAGGGGGCCATCGGGGAGCTTTGAGCAGGGGAGTGATATGATCTAAGTGAGGTCCGTGAATCGCTGAGATCTAAGAATCGCTCCGTTCACTGGATAGAGAAGAAGCTCTAAGGGCGAAGGGTGGAATCCAGGAAGCACGAAGGAGAATTGAAACGGGAGCGTTTCTAGCGTGATGCATATGAGGTTACTCTAATGCCCTGCCCCACACACCATAAATCATCCCGAGTACCCTCCGTGCTGCACATCCCACATTTTGGCCTTAAAGCAGCGGTCCCTAACCTTTTTGGCACCAGGGTTGGGGACCCTGCCTTATAGCACGTCAGTCATCAGATATTTAATGGGAAAAGGGAGAAACAGTGCATTGCTGATGAAGGCAGCACCACCAGAGGAATCTCAGAAGGTGGAAAGAGTCTAGGAAATAATGTATTACATGAGCCAATGAAGCCACCCAACAGGGAGGATGCTTACTCCCCATCACTCCTGTTTCTAGAGAGGAAATTTCCATTCCTCTCCCCAAGAAGGATGACGGAACAACGTATCATCCAAACCAAGACACCTTTGGGAGTGAGGGCTTTAAACATAATTAACAGGACTTCCCTGGTGGCTCAGTGGTTAAGAATCCACCTGCCAATGCTGGGGACACGGGTTCGAGCCCTGGCCCGGGAAGATCCCACATGCCGCAGAGCAACTAAGCCCGTGCGCCGCAACTACTGAGCCTGTGCCCTAGAGCCCACGAGCCACAACTACTGAAGCCCTCGAGCCACAACTACTGAGACTGCATGCTGCCACTACTGAAGCCCACACGCCTAGGGCCTGTGCTCCGCAACAAGAGAAGCCACCGCAATGAGAAGCCCGTGCACCGCAATGAAGAGTAGCCCCCGCTCGCCACAACTAGAGAAAGCCCGCACACAGCAACAAAGACCCAACGCAGCCAAAAACAAAAAAAACATAATGAGCACTCTACTTTTAAAAGTATTTTTAGGGACTGAAAAATTGGCTTTATTATATTGATGGACCTTTAAAATCTATTCAAAAATTACTTTCAAAACTACAACACTTCCTCAAACATACACAACAGATGTCTGTGTACATGACAGGAAAAACGTTAACTTCTTTACGTTAATTTTAAAAAGGTATATTACTACATTTTGTATAAATGTTTTATATTAACTTACAGATAACAGAAGCAGGCTAATTATTCTTGGTGCCTGTATTGATGAGGGTTCTCCAGAGAAACAACCAACGATTGATTGATTGATTGTGGGGAATTGGCTTATGTGATTATGGAAGCTGAGAAGTCCCATGATTTGCCATCTGTAATCTGGAGACCCGGGAAAGCTGGTGGTGTAATTCAGTCCAAGTTCAAAGGCCTGGGGACCAGGAGAACAGATGGTGTAGGTCCCATTCTGAGGGCAGGAGAAAATGGATGTTCCAGGTCAGCAGTCAGGCAGAGAGAGGGAGGGGGAGAGAGAGGGGGAAAGTGAGAGGGAGAGAGAGAGAATTCTCCCTTCTTCTGCGTTTTTGTTCTATTCAGGCCCCCTGTGGATTGGGTGATGCCCACCCACACTGGAGAGAACCATCTGCCTTATTCAATTCACCAATTCAAATGTTAATCTCTTCCAGAAACACCCTCACAGGCACACCCAGAAACAGTGTTTAACTAGGTATCTGGGAAGCCCAGTCAAGCTAACACATGACATTAGCCATCACAGTACATATTCACATCTTTTCATTCATTTCTTAGTCATGTGTGTCCTTAATACTATGCCCCAGTTATTTTTCTAAAGAAGAAAAAAATTTTCTTAATATAATCTATCTAATATAAGCTCAGAACCAAAGCTGCTACATAAAGGGTTTTTTTTTTTAAAAACGAAGATGTTAAATATTGCAATTAATAATAAAATATTCAGCCCCAATATTTTCACAGGCCGTGTCCTTCTCTCCTTCCTTCAGAAGACCTTTTGACAAATATTTTTACAGCACAAAACCTATCAAATAAATGACCTCTCCTTAAGGTTTCTTTTAATATTTCACCACGTTTAGATCCTGCAAAATTGCAGGCTTTCTCAATTTTACTCCATTCTGACACAGAATATCAATTTCTCTAATTATATAGAGGAACTCTATCACAAGATTCTTCTTCCAGGTCAGGATATTTCAAAGCACCATCCTCTGATGTTTCAGAATTAAATCTTGCCTGTGGGGTTGCACCCTTATGGTTTAATTTGCTCTGCTAATCGCGTGCCTCCATAGGGATAAACTCTGTCTTCCTGCTTCCCAGCTCCCCCCCCCCCACCCCAGTGACTGCAATTTGCCAAAGGCTTTAAAAGCTAAAGTTTGTGATGCTTCTGTTGTTTGAATACCCTGATTACAGAGCTGCGTCTGGTTTTGAACAGAATCTCAAATTTTTACAAAACACTTCGAGGCCGTTGTCGGACAGGCAGGTGAATTTATAAAGCAGTTCTCCAAAGACTCAGACATCCTAACATCGGATGAAATAGTGGCCCGGAACAGACCGTGTGTCCTCTTCGGTGAATTGTTCACACTCAGCTCACGTCACAGGAACACTCTGAGATCCGCTTACTCTGAATTTGTAGAAATATAGCTAAACGTTTACATCTAGAGCTTTGTAGTAGTTATCTAGGGCTGTGACACAGATTACCCCCCAAACCTGGCCGTCCAAAACAACACACAGTTGTTACCAGACAGTTTCGATCCAGGCTGAGCTCAGCTGGGTCCTCTCGTAAGGTGGAAATCAAGGTGTCGGCCGGGACCACCGTCATCTCAGGGTTGGACGGGGCAGGGGGGTGGGGGATGACCCAATTCTAAGCTCACTTGTGCAGCTCTTGGCGGGACCTCAGATGTTCGCCACCTGGCTTCTCCGCAGGGTGTCTCAACCTGGCAGCTCGCTTCTCCCAGAAAAGAGATGGAGCAGAGATAGGGAAACAGACTGTGGGAAATGGAAGCCAGACTCTTCCTGTAAGAGGCACTTTTGCTGCATTTCATCAGTTAGGTGGAAGTCTCTCCATGCAGCCCACACCCCAGGGAAGAGAATTAACAGAGGGCGTCGGGGTCTACTTAATAGGCCGCCTGCCGCGGCTTTTGCTTGTCTTGGTAGGTTCCGCAACCGGATTGCACACGATTATGGATTGTTCATGTACTGTCATCACATCACGTTCTGCTTCCCAAGGTTTTAAAATTTCGTGCACTACTGCTTTTCTCCCCCCTTTAAACAAATTGAAGTCAAGTTGACTTACAATGTTGTGTTAGTTTCAGTTGCACAATGAAGTGAGTCAGTTGTACATATCTCTATATTCTTTTTCAGATTCTTTTCCCTTATAGATTATTACAAGATACTGAGGGAATTTCCTGGCGGTCCAGTGGTTAGGACTCCATGGTCTCACTGCCAAGGGCACAGGTTCGATCCCTGGTCGGGAAGACTCGTGGTGCATGCCCGCCCCCACCCCCCAAAAAAAGAACCAAACAAAAAAAACAAGATATTGAATATAGTTCCCTGTGCTATGCAGTAGGTCCTTGTTTATTTTATATAAAGTGGTGTGTGTATGTTAATCCCAAACTCCTAATTTATCTCCCCCCTTTCCCTTTGGTAACCATAACTATGTCTGTGAGTCTATTTTTGTTTTGTAAATAAGTTGACTAGTGTCATTTTTTAGATTCTACATATAAGTGATCTCATATAATATTTGTCTCTGTCTGATTTACTTCACTTATTACGATAATCTGTAGGTCCATCCATGTTGCTGCAAATGGGATTATTTCATTCTTTTTTTATGGCTCAGTGATATTCCATATATATATATATATATATATATATATACCACATCTTTTTTTTTGGTCACACTGTGTGGCTTGCGGGATCTTAGTTCCCCGACCAGGGATCGAACCTGGGCCCTGCCAGTGAAAGCACTGAGTCCTAACCACTGGACCGCCAGGCAATTCCCTGTACCATATCTTCTTTATCCATACATCTGTCGATGGACACTTAGGTTGCTTCTATTGCTTTTTTTTTTTTTTTTTAATCATTTTGTACTACACTAAAATTTGTATTCATATTATTCCTATGAAAACAAGTAAGTATTTTGTCTTCAATGTTGAACTTTCCACTGGGTTTAGAATAGCATTCACAATCACATCAGATATTTCATCTTCCAAAAACTTCGCTTTGATTTCATGAACTGTATGAAAAAGTTTGAACTGCTATTGTAACAACTGATTTTTATTCAAAACATCTGATATAAACTCAGCATCATTTCTCTGTTGAGAATTTCATCTTCTGCTAGTGGAGCCAATACCTTTTGGTTCACTGTTTGAACATATGAAGGAAAGTAAGGGATTAATGGAGAAGTGCAGTTATTTGATCTAACAGAAAAGGCATACTTCACAGTGAAGCAGCTCTACCTTGGGAAGAGAACATTTAAAGAACTACTAATTGTGCAAACTCTTTAGTATGGAAAATGTCAAGTATAAAACCCCGTGTATTCCACACCCAGAGTCAACAATAATTATTTTATGGTTACTCTCGTTTCATTTTATAACCTCAACTACCTCCTTCATACATGTATTATTTTGTAGCAAATCCCAGACATTACGTATGTCATGGTGTCCATAAAAATCTTATATGTATCTCTAAAAGATCAGAGCTGTTAAAAACTGCACAATACCATAATCATACCTAAAAAAAGGAACAGTAGCTCCATCACATCATAAAAGACCCAGTCGCTACTCAGATTTTCAATGGGCTCCTTAATGTTTTATGTACATATTCATTTTTACAGTTTGTTTCAGTCAAGATCCATATAAGGTTGCATTGCCATTGAGTGATGTGGCAACTCTCATTTCATTTCTAGATTTTTCCTCTATTGCTCCGTCCATTCAGGCCCCACAAAACCTGGATCCACTCACGGTTTGAGGTTTACACGGCGTTTCCTGTGATCCTTCTCATGCTCTAAGTGTTGGCAAGACGGCAGCTCAGCTCTTCACATCCTCCCAGCCCCAAGGGCAGCAGGGAGAGTGAGCTACAAGGGTTCAGCTGCTCATGCAAGGGTTGTGAGATCCACTGGCATGAGATGCACTCAGACTGCAGGCTTACCCCTGAACCAAGCCCAGAAGCCAGGGCAAGGCCACGTGCTGCCTGCCTTAAGCGTGGACACCGTGCTGCGCCCCGTGAAGGGAGGAGGAGGGGAGAGGTGGTCCCTACAAAGCACAGGGCAGAGGTGGGTCCACAGACGAAAACAGCGCCTTCTCCTGGCAAACGGGGGAAAGAATTCTGGGAAAGCATGACACAGATATCCACATCAGCATCCCTCCACCGTCTTTCTTTGGAACCGGATCTTCGCCCTGATCCTAGTTTAGATTAGAAAGACCCAACATTAGGTGAGAACCTTGACTGCAAGGCCTGGGCTGCCTCAGAGCTTGAAGGCCCTGCCAGCGGCCTGCCTCTCCTCGCGACGGGCTGTGTTCAAGTCCAGCAGAGGGAAGTTCCCCACTTCCCCCTCCGTCTTCTCTCCAGGGCAGCGGGTGCATTGTTGATGGGTTACTTTTGTTTTGCTTTCGTGTTATCTAAATACTGACTCTCTGGAAGCAGCAGACGCTGGATCAACCTTCAGAATGTTTTTCCCAATCACTCCTGGAAGGAGAGAGTAAATATTTTGTTGAAGTATGTGGAGAGTGAAAACAGAAACAAGAGATGTGCTGAAGGGTTCTTTTGTGGCTACTCTGTGGATTTGGAACCTGGGAGAGTGAGGCTGGCCGAATTCTCCATAAACAGGAGGGGATGGTGAGGGGAGACTGCCCACGAGGCCAGCCCTTGCTATTCGGGTGGCTTTAAATGAACTGGGAAGAAGATGAAATAATTAGGTGGAAAGGCTGCAGCAGGCACCGGCTTCTCTCAGAGAAACGACAAAACAACAACAAAAATCCTGATGCCGAGCAAGGACCAGCCGGTGTCGGGGAACTAGCGTTCACAAGTGCCTAATTTGTGCAAGATTTTTACAGGCAACAGTGCATTTATTTATTTATTTGTTTATTTAGTTGCGCTGGGTCTTAGTTGCAGCAGGTGGGCTCCTTAGTTGTGGCATGTGAACTCTTGGTTGTGGCATGCATGTGGGATCTAATTCCCTGACTAGGGATCTAACCCGAGCCCCCTGCATTGGGAGTGTGAAGTCTTAACCACTGCGCCACCAGGGAAGTCCCAATAGTGCATTTAACTCTACAAATTTAAGCCATGGTTATTATAACCCCTATTGTTTTTACACAATGCCAGGAGGTCAGAAATATTATTCCAAGTTAACTGAAGAAGAAACTTGGGTGCAGAGAAATGTACACATCTCTCATTCATTCAACAAATGTTTGCTGAGCCCTTGCCACGTGCCAGGCGCTGGGGGATGGGCAGGAGAGAAGTCAGTCCCAAATGCAGCTCTCACGGAGCTCAAAATCTAGTCGGGGCTGGAGTAGGGGAGCTGGACAGGTAGTGAACAAGTAAACAGCTGAAACCAGATAATGTCACAGAGTGACTAATGCCACGTGGGAAATTAAACAAGGTGATGTGATGGTGAGTGGGAGTAGGGCTCCCTGCGACTGGGGGGGACCACAGAGAGGAGAGAGCCTCTGAGCCGAGGTCTCAGTAAGGGGAGGGAGACCAAGAAAGCTTGTCCCCATTTGCCCTTCCCAGCGAAGAGTCCACCAGGCAGAGGGGAGAAGAGGGTCGTGTATGTATTAGGTCTGTTTGAAGAATAAAAAGAACAATGCATGTGGCTTAGGGAGAAAAAGGGAGAAGGCAGGTGTTGGTGAGAGCACAGAGGGGAGCAGATAAAGGGCTCCATGTCTCCCGTGGCCAGAAAATGGAGAGACAAGAGCCCTCGGTCCAGTTTCCAAGTCCAGGAGATGCACTTTTCTGTAGCCCATTCCAGCTCCAAACAACCAACAAATGAGGTGGATTTGGTGTTTCTCAACGGCACAGCACTCCGCATTTGGAGCAGCTAACCTTCACCTTGCTGGATTTTCCCACATGTTGTAGGACATTTACTTAGAAGCCTTATAATTGCACTAAATGCAGCAGCAGCGTCCTCTAGTGGCTGTGATGGTCCCAACCACCCTTCCCATTTTCAAATGTGCTCTTGAAAAACCCTCCTAAAAGGGGTAAAGCCAGCTAGAGGGGTGTGTTGATTACGGTGATGTTCTGGTTTCTCTCCTGCGTTAGAAATGACTTCTCCGTACTTGGTGTAGTAAAGAAAACTTTAATTTTGCTCCTGAATCTAACGTGGGAGCGCTCATCTCTGCTCCACTCGGCTTCCGCTGGGGTAGCTCGAAGGCTGTTTGGTGGGGAGACTCACTCACTCCACGTATGGCTGGACCTCCAGGTTGCGTCTCCATGGCTTGGGCTTCCTCAAAACATGGCGGATGGAGCCCAAGGGCACATGCCCTGGGAGAGACCCAAGCAGACCCTGAAGTGCCTTTTCTAGCCTAAGCCCAGAAGCCATGCGGTGTCACTGCTGCTGCATCCTGTCACTTAGAATGAACTGCTAGGACTGCCCACATTTGAGAGGAGGTGGGAATAGACTCCACCTCCTTTTTTAAACAATTGAAGTATGCTTGCTGTACAGTATTATGTAAGGTACAGGTGTACAGTATAGTGATTCACAGTTTTTGAAGGTTATGCTCCATGTATAGTTACTGTAAAATATTGGCTTTACTCCCCATGTTGTACCATATATCCTTGTAGCTTATTTTATACCAAATAGTTTGCACCTCTTATTTCCCTCCCCCTGTCTTGCCCCTCCCCCCTCCCCTCTCCCCACTGGTAACCACTAGTTTGTTCTCTGTATCTGTGACTCTGCTTCTTTTTTCTTGTATTCACCAGTTTGTTGTATTTTTTAGATTCCATATATAAGGGATATCATACAGTATTTGTCTTTCTCTGACTTATTTCACTTAGCATAACGCTTTCCAAGTCCATCTATGTTGCTGCAAATGGCAAATTTTAATTCTTTTTTATGGCTGAGTAATATTCCATTATATATATATATGTATATATCTGTCTACCTGTCTCACATCTTCTTTATCCATTCATCTGTTGATGGACATTTAGGTTGCTTCCATGTCTTGGCAATTGTAGATAATGCCGCTGTGAACATTGGGGTGCGTGGATCGTTTTGATTTACTTTTTTGGTTTTTGGATATATACCCAGCAGTGGAATTGCTGAGTCCGTCTCCTTTTGATGGGAGAAATATTAAAGAATTCGTGGAAATGTATTTAAAACATCACAAGCAAATGCAGACAAGCCCTAACATCTCAGTGCCTACATGCGATGCAAGTTTAGTACCCACGTACATCATTCAAGTACAGGTTTTTGTATGTGTGTCTTTGCATCACTCATTTATTCAGGAACCCAGACTCCTTCTGTCTCATGGTTTGTTCCTCCTCTGAGTTCTCAGCGTCTTTTCAGCCATCAGAATTCTGCACAGAGCTTTAATGTGGGTTTAACCTTTTGTGGGCTGAAACCCAGCCCCACAGCCATGGTTTACTGCAAGGGAGCCAGAGTCTGCAGCCCCTTTGGGCCCATGTAGCATACTGAGATGGTGGTAAACACTTTGACACTCGCGCCAAAGGGTGGGATCTGTTCCCCTTTCCCTTGAATCTGGGCTGACCTGTGTTTGCTTTGAGCAAAGAATACAGTGGAATTGATGCTAAGGAACAGAAAAGGCAGCTTCTGCCTTGGTCTCTTCAGAGCCCCAAGCACCCTATAAGAAGTCCAGCTGCTCTGAGGTCCCCGTATTGTAAGGAAGCCTAGTAGTCAGAGAGAGAGAGATGCCCAGTCTGACCTAGTAAGCCAAACTATCCCGGCTGTGCCTTGTTTGAAATACTGACCTGCAAGCACACAAGATACAATACTAGTGAACTGTTGTTTGAAGCCACTGAGATTTGGGATAATTTGTTACACAGCAACAGGTGACTGAGACACCAGGGAGGGAGAGAACATGGACAGTAGTGAACGTTGCTACTCTCTGCCCCATTTCACTTTTCTTCTGCTTTGAATGGAACGCTAATGCAAGAATGACTGTGATAAATATCGCAGCAGTGTCCTGAGAAATGCTGAACAGTCAGTTCTGTTGGGAGGAGGGGGTGCAAATCACAGTGGCTGACTTGCAGCTACCAATGTGGCATCAGAGGGTGTTTTTGGCTTGTATATGAGCCACAGCTCCAGGACCACCTTCCTCTAAATCAGAAGCTTGCTGAAAACAGGGGTCATGTGTGTTCAACATGCAGGGATTCACACACTTTGACTTGAGGAAAGTTCCTTGAATTGAGAAACTCCTAGTCCCAGATGGACACTTTTGGGACACAGCAGGGAAGCAGCACAGAAAGGAAGCTGTCTGCTCAAAACCTGCACGTAATCCAGACAAACCAGACATAATCCATAAACCAGACAAAATCCCCCTAGTGGCCTGCACGATGTGCCCCTGTTACCTCTCCGACATCATCTGTCCCCCTAAGTTGCTCTGGTCAAGCCACGCTGGCCTCCTGGCAGCTCCCAGGCCTGGTCCCGCCTCAGGGCCTTTGCACGTGCTGTGGTTCCTTCTAGGCAGAATGCTCTGTCTTCAGATAGCTGCACAGCTTGTTCACTGCCTTTCTTCAAGGCTTTGCTCAGATGTTACCTTCTCAGGAAGACTTTCCCTAAAATGCTGTATTTGAAATTGCAATCTTGGGACTTCCCTGTGGTCCAGCGGTTAGGACCTCTCACTGCCAATGGCCCAGGTTCGCCCCCTGGTTGGGGAACTAAGATCTTGCGTGACGCATGGTGGGCCAAGAAAACAAAAAACAAGCAAACAAAAAGATAAAATTGCAATCTCTCTATCCCTGCCCCAGGAGCTGGCTGTCACCCTCCTCTGATTTATTTTTCTCCATAGCACTTATCACCTTTGAACATAAGTTATATGATTTACTATTTTGTTTACCATTCGTGTCTCCCCACTGGTGGGTTTGAGAGTGAGAGTATCATCTGGGGCTAAGTTGACTGCCCACTTCTTCGCTGGGAGTCTAATTCTCGGGAAGACCCTCTTTAGAACGGCTGGGGTCTGCAGGGTCTGTGGAGGAGCCCTCGGGGCAGGGCATGGCAGGGGGGGAGGGAAGAACGGGGGTCTGTTCCTTCCATGACTCTCCCGGGGACTCTTCCATGGGATACCTGGGAAGAAATTCAGAAACCGAGGGAGAAAATGGTCCATCCTTCATAAGCCAAACAGTAGGCATTTGACAAATTGCCAAGAAATACCAGAAACACAAGCAATAGGAGTCATTGCTTTCTTCTGCCTTCGAGATTTCATTCTTCATGGGGCTCAACTGGCTCTGCCTCTCCCACTGGGTTTCTCGATGCATCCCTTGGGACACAGACAACTGTGCGTAAGCCTCTCTCCAGCGAAGCGGCTCTCCGATTGGCTTCCATCAAACCATCTTAGTTCTCTCCCAGAGAAAGTCGTTTTGCAAGCACAGCTGTTACTCGCAGACTGTCCTTCTTGAGGACACAGCCAGAGAAATGTGGTGGTTTGATTAACCAGGGGCCACACCACGTTGATGGGAGGGCCTGGAACCTTCTCTCTCCATCATACCTGGTGGCTGCTGCCCAGGGGAGGGGGGCCTTGTGTCTTCAACGAATTCAGATCTGCAGATGTATACAGAAAGTCCCCTACATACGAACGAGTTCCGTTCCAAGAGCACGTTCGTGAGTCCAATTTGTTCGTAAGTCCAACAGAGTTTAGCCTAGGTGCCCGAGTAACACAATCGGCTCTATAGTACTGTACTGTAATAGGTTTGTAATACTTTTCACACAAACAATACATAAAAAACAAACACACACACAAAATAAAGAAAACATTTTTAATCTTACAGTACAGGACCTTGAAAACCACAGTAGTACCTGCTACATCACTGCTGCTTTTACACTTGCTTCCGGACATCCTGGGCTTGAAATAAAGGTACTGTATACAGTACCGTACAGGACACAAAAGCACAACCACTAGTAGAGGATGCATGCGTGTGACAATGTACGCCAAGCACGTGAACTAACTTACCTTACTGGACGTGTGCACGCACGTTCGCATCTTTGGAAGTTCGAAACTTGAAGGTTCGTATGTAGGGGACTCACTGCACACGGATTAGTGGCAGGTAGAAGAAAGCTTTGTGATTCCCGTTTAGAGACAGATGTCCAGAGGCCAAGAATGGAGACATTGGAGCCTTCGACGAGGCCATCAGAAGCCCTCCTGGTTTCTCCCAGGTGCCAAGGCAGCATGTAACTTGGGCCTTACCCCACACTGCCCCACTCTTTCTGGTCTGCTTCTAGGGTCCTCCACCAAGCCTCCACTCCCATGACGGTAGTAACTCCTGCCACGATTTTGTGTGTTATTTCACACAATAATAGCACCCTGTCGAATTTGAATTGTAATTCTTACAACAGGTACGTGGAGTTAGTCCTACTCGTTGAGACCTTTTGCAGGGGAGGAAACTGAGTCTCCGGGTGTTTAAAAGGCGGCTTGCCCTTGGGCGCCCGGCTTGCAGGGGGCGGCGGTGCGGCTGGGGAACGGGTGTGTCCGCTGCTCACCTGTGCTCTGCAGTCCCGCTCTTCTCCCTCGCCGGCAGCACCACCTGTCACTCAGGCATCAGCCCCAGCGCAGCATCCCTGACACCTCCACAGCTACTGCCTCGGCCACATTCAGAGACCAAATCCCAAACGTCCTTGAAATGGAGATGTTTCCATTCAAATCAGATTCCTCGGGTCGCACGTGGACACTGGGGACTGGCAAAATGAGCTTAGTAAAAGTGAGAGATGATTGACGCCGCCTCTTAAGCTTTAAACAGAACCCCAGCCTTGCCTGGAATCGTCCCATTCCTTCCTCCCACACCCCCGGGTCGGGTCAGGGTTTTCGATTTTACGAAACTTGCCACGTGTAAGCCCTGGCCTGGACTCGAGCCAGGCGCGTGTGGTGTGTGTCAGGCCGTGTGGTGATGGCTCATACCTTTCTCCCCCAACCTGGGTGGTGAGCGGCTTGGGGTCAGAGTCTGGGCCGAAGTCCCTTCTGCACCCCCAGCACCCAGCCCAGCGTCAGGCACCGAGCAGGGGCTTCACGTGAGGCGGGATTAAGTGCAAATGACCAGAGCTCTCATTTGTGTGTGTGTGTGTGTGTGTGTGTGTGTGTGTGTGTGTGTGTGTGTGTGTGTGTGGTTGGTTTCATAAACCAAAGATGGGTAACTTCATTACAGAGTTTTTAAGTATGTCCAGAGTACAAATACCTACCGAAACTCACTAACGTTAACATGTCTTTATGCTATAATCCAAGCTAGTTCAAAATGGCCAAGACCCATAAGGAACGCATCGGGAAGTCTGACGCATTCCGAAAGAAACCTGAAATTTACCCATGTTGCTATGACCTTGCGATTAATTGCACAGCTTTTTTTCTCCCTATATTGTTTTGATGGACTGGTCTCCAAATGCCCACAAACCTTGCTTGCGAAGCTCCCGTCTGTTGAATACCTACCAAGCGCCAGACACAGATGTTAACTCTGGGCCGTGCATTAACTCAGCGGATCCTCACAGCAACCCTGTGCGGTGCATGCTTTTATTAGACTCACCTTCAGATGGAGGAACGGGGCACAGGGTGTCAGCACAGCCCTCACCCCTCCCTGCGTCTGAATCTTCCTGGTGGGGTTTCTGTGTGTGGAGCGCCCTCCGTGTTTCTTCCCCTTCAGGAGAAGGAGAGACAGTCTCCAGATATCCTGAGTGGGAAAAGAGGAGAAAGATGCATATGACTGAATGTCAGTGGAACCCATATTTTGATTCTCTCTGGCAGGGCTTCTTTGGGGATCGGCGATCCCTGACTGAAAAACTGCCTAGCCGTTCCCAATTCAGAGTCCACAATCCTAAAGGTTTTTCAACTACCAGACCTTTGGTTAAAAGATTACATTTGTAAGGGCTCATATCAGTGGTTAGTCTTGGAATAAGCCTCCTTGACGAGAGAATACAGAAGTGGCAAAAAATGGAGTGGCTTCAACTACGGAAATTTATGGGCTAGAAATTCTGGGGGCTCAAAGTCCAAAATCAAGGTCTCGGCAGGGCTGATGTCTTCTGAGGGCTGTGAGGGAGAGTCTGCCCAGGTCTCTCTCCTTGGCTTGCAGACGGCCATCTTCTCCATGTGTCCTTACATCGTCTTCCCTCTGTGTGTGTGTGGTAACACGTATGCAGCCGTAACAAACTGATACATGGTGACAGCAAGGGCTGGTTCCTTCTGGGGGCCCCAGGGGAGAATCTGTCCCTTGCCTCCAGAGGCTGCTGGCATTCCTTGGCTCATGGACACCTCATTCTAATCTCTGCTTCTGTGGTCCATCTCCTCTCTGACACCCCTCTCAGGCCATCTGTCTCCTCTGCCTCCATTTTATAAGGACCCCGGTGGTTAGATTTATCCTCATTATCCAGCATAATATCCCCAAGAATGATGCTAAATCCAATGACATCTGCAAAGTCCTTTTTGCCACGTAGAGAAACGTATTCAGGGGTTTCTGGGATTCGATGTCTACATCCCTGGGGGGTCCCGTATCCAGGTGACCACACTCATCTTTTGCCGTGATGATCTTGGAGGTCACGTGCTCTGTAGAGTGTGTCCACAGGAGGCTTCCCGTCCTGCCTTGGATAAGAGTGTGAGTAAGAAACCAATCTGGGCTGCACTAAGCCACCAGGACCTGGAGATTTGCTACTATAAGAGTACATTGTTCAGGCATGGATGGAATCCAAGATGTTCATCGTGAGTGGCCTGCTCTAGGGAAGGGCCAGAGCTGCAGGTCAGGGATGTTGGGGGCTGACTGATGAAGAACTTGCTGAAATGACGGATTAAACTTTTATGGTTATAAAAAAGGATTGGGGTCAAATTTAACCTTCGTTCTGGAGGACAGTGGCTCAGCTGCTCCCTGGATTCCGTGTGAAATGTGCTTCACACATAGTAGATTGTTTTCTACCGATATTCGATATTTCTAAATCCCACCCCACGCTGCTACACTCAGAGCAAGCGAAGCCCATGAGGTTTCCTGAGCACCTTCTGTGACGAAGGGCAGTTTCTGTCCTGGAATAATGGCACCTCCATTGCCGTCTCTAATTCCTTTGATTGCCATATCGAGAGCACTTTTCTTCCTTCCCACAAAGGAATCTTCTCGTCTTTGTTTGCTGATAAATTACCTGGCAAGACACAACATCTGAGAACTACTGTCTGGGGCCCTCCTCCCCCGCCGTAATTATTTCCCTGATGCTACATGATCCTTAATTACCTCTCCATCGATTTCTCTCCCTGGGAGCGGGTTGCCACTAAGGGGATGCTCAAGGCTGATGGGAAATTCAATCTGGTTCACACATTCCGCAGCCCTGCTGAGAGCGCTAATCGATAAGAAAGTGCCACTCTTGGACTTCCCTGGTGGCACAGTGGTTAAGAATCCTCCTGCCAATGCAGGGGACGCAGGTTCGAGCCCTGGTCCGGGAAGATCCCACATGCCACAGAGCAGCTAAGCCCGTGCACCAAAACTACTGAGCCTGCGCTCTGGAGCCCACGAGCCACAACTCCTGAGCCCGTGTGCCACGACTACTGAAGCCCACGCGCCTAGAGCCCGTGCTCCACAACAAGAGAAGCCACCGCAATGAGAAGCCCACGCACAGCAACAATGAGAAGCCCACGCACAGCAACAAAGAGTAGCCCCCGCTCGCCACAACTAGAGAAAGCCCACGCACAGCAACAAAGACCCAGCACAGCCAAAGCTAAATAAATTAATTAATTTAAACAAAATCAAATTTAAAAAAAGAAAAAGAAAGTGCCACTCTTTGGGTACTTAAATTAAACAGCTGAGAAGTCTGCGGACCTCCGATCCAAGTGGTAAAATGCTGAACACGGACAAATATCTTAAAATGCTGGTTAGGGAAAAGAATTGAAGCTCACAACTCTGGAAGGAAGGTGTAGGAGTTTTTAGGCTTAAAAAGTCTCAGCAGAACCCACTACTACATGGATGTTTTCTTTTCTCCATGTTTCAATTTATCCTTCAAAGACCAGCTCAGCTCTACCTGCACTCGGCCACCCCTCCACTCCCCTCCAGCAGATACCGAAGGAGCCTCCTTAAAGCATTCACCTGCCTTCCTTCTTGCGAAAAGAACCTGTCATTACTGGGTGAATGCCCATCCCTCCACAGAGCCGTAGGCCTTCCTAAACCAGTCATGAGAATCCCGTTTTGCTCAACAGGGTTGGTTTGGGAATGAGAATATGAAACCATTCCAGCTAGAGGGAAGTCAGGTAAGGCTCCCTGTGAATCTCTCCTTGTGGGTGTATCATGTGCCCTTTCTATGTGGTCTCTCCGTGTAAATCTCTTGCTTGGGTCAATCCACGTGCATCAATTTGGGCTTCCTTACAGCATGGCGAAGCGATTGTACTTCCCCTGGAGTGAGCATTTCCCAGAGAGAGCCAGGCAGGGACCTGTTTTCTTTTTTTTTTTTTTGTTTTTGTTTTTTTGCGGTACGCGGGACTCTCACTGTCGTGGCCTCTCCCGTTGCGGAGCACAGGCTCCGGACGCGCAGGCTCAGTGGCCACGGCTCACGGGCCCAGCTGCTCCGCGGCATGTGGGATCTTCCCAGACCGCGGCACGAACCCGTGTCCCCTGCATCGGCAGGCGGACTCTCAACCACTGCGCCACCAGGGAAGCCCAGGAACTGTATTCTTTTTAAGACCTCGATTTGGAAGTCACGTAGCATCACTTCTGCCATATGCTATCGGTGGAGCAGCCATTGGGTCCCACCAAGATACAAGAGGAGGAACTTGGACCATCTCCCCGGGAAAGGAGCCTCTGTCACATTCTAAGAACAGGTGGGATGGGGAGACTGGTGAGGTTATTTAGGAGAATTCAGCTTTCTGCACAGACTTTGCAAGGTGCCCCCTAATGACTGCGTTCCACTCTACGTTCATTCCCTGGACACCTAGGCTTCTATCAGGGTCTAGCATAGGCCCTGGTCCAGTGTTTACGTGGTGCCTTACACTTTGCCAAATGCTTTTCCTCACTTCCCCATCTCTCATTTCACAGAAGGGGACCCAAGGGTCTTAGAGGGACGAGGAGTCCTCTGAAGGTCATAGCAAAGCCCTGGAGACAATCCACATGTTCAAGGACAGAGATTGGTTAGATAAACGATAGCTCATCGTCACAGTGTGATGTTAACGCAGCTACTAAATGGAATAACTTGATGTTCGTGATTGAAAAGATCACCAAGCTACAGTGTTCACTGACTTTAGAAATGATGCATAGGGCTTCCCTGGTGGCGCAGTGGTTGAGAGTCCGCCTGTCGATGCAGGCGACGCGGGCTCGTGCCCCGGTCCGGGAAGATCCCACATGCCGCGGAGCGGCTGGGCCCGTGATCCATGGCCGCTGAGCCTGCGCGTCTGGAGCCTGTGCTCCGCAACGGGAGAGGCCACAGCAGTGAGAGGCCCGCGTACCGCAAAAAAAAAAAACAAAACTGAATACGAAAATGATGCATAAATGTCAAGATAGTAGCTACTTTTAAGGAACAGGTGGAATTATAATTGTGGGGGGCATACACGGGGGCTTCTGGGTTGGATGGTATACCAGTTATATACCAGCTAGTTACCAGGCTGTTCATCTTATAATTGTGTATTAATTATTAATATAATAATTTATATAATATAATAATAAGTTGAAAATTTTCTGTCTTTTTAGCTTTCTGTATTTGTGTTAGATTTAATTATTTTAAAAGTTTAAGCTAACTAAAAAAGCTGAAACAGTTTGTCAAGCCCTCAAAAAGTTAAACAGAATGACCGTATGACCCACCCATTCCACTCCTGGGCTCCTACCTAAAAGAATGGAAAACAGGTGTTCAAACAAAAAACTTTTACACAACTATTCATGACAGCTCTATTCACAACAGCCAAAAGGTGAAAACAGCCCAAATGCCCATCAATGCATGAATGGAAACAATGTGATCTATCCATACACTGGAATAGTGTTCAGCCATAAAAAGGATTGAAGTACGGATACAAGCTTCGACATGCATGAGCTTCAAAAATATGACGTTAAGTGAAAGAAGCCAGACACGGAAGGCCACAAACTGTAAGATTCCATTTACGTGAAAGGTCTACAGTAGAGACAGAAAGCAGGCTGATGGGTGCCAGGGGCTGAGAGGGGAGGAATAGGGAGTGAGGGCTGGTGGGCACAGGGTTTCTCTTTTATGGGATGGGATTGCTCTGGAGGTGATGGTGGCACAAGGACGTGAATGTACTGAACATCACTGCGTTGTCATGTTGCAACGTGAGCATCGCCTCAACAGAAGAAGGCAGTGTTTTGAGGGACCCCTCGTGGTAGGAAGAGACAGTAGTGGAAAACAGAGCATTGATTACACCGGGAGGTGAAGGGCCCCCTCTCCCAGGCCCACTCTGGTGGGAAGCAGAGCAGCACATTTTCCGCGGACCTCTCGGCACCTGTGGGCAGTGGGTGCTGTCGTGGTGATTCCTCTGTTCTTCAGATTACTAGCCCTGCAATCAGGGTCCCTGCCTGCAACAGTTCCCTGGGCGGCAGGGCTCGGGGAAGAAGGGCAAGGGGTGGGGGCAGGATCCACATGATTTGTCAGGATCTAGGAATTTCATCTCATGATCCTTCTCTAAGAGCTTGTCCACACAGTCAGCAGGGAAGCAGCAGGGCCTCAGGAGGTCCACGTTTTCCTGGGACCCCCAGTATCAGACCCCAAGGAGACCACCACACTACAGCAGACTGAACACGCCTACTGGGGGTGAGATCGGGGGGACTGTGGTCAGGTAGGGAGAGCTGTGTGTGTGTATGTCTATGTGTATGTGTGCACATGTGTCAGTGTGCATATCTGAGTGTGTTCATGACTGTTCATGTGTGTGTATGTGTGTATGTGTTCATGTGTGTCTGTGCATCTATATGAGTGTGTGCAGGGACCGTGAATGTCAGGTTTTTGTGTGTGTCTGTGTGTGTGCATGTGAGTTCACGTGCATGTGTGTGTGTGTATGCATCTGCCTATGGGGAGGCGTGTCTGTGAGGCGTGTGTGTGTGTGTGTGTGCGCATCCACATGCACAGATCAACTACGTGGCAACCCTGGAGACACAGTCTCAGGGTATCATATGATAATAATGACACACAGGTACCATTCCCTGGGATGTCCAAACTCATGCAAGTTCTTACTTGAAGAACCAGTCCAGAGCCTCAGTCGTAGGTAATTAAACGACTTCCCGGAAACCAACCCTTGTCCTTGACCGAAGGAGAAACTCCATCCCTCCCAAATATCAACATCTTTTTGTCACCTCAAGCCAAACGGCTTTATAATAGAAAATAAAATTACTTTATTGTACGCAGACCTCAAGTTAATTCACTTTCATTGCTCCAACATTTTTATATGCTCCTAACACAGGGAAAGCGGGCATCCACGGCGCATAATCCTTTAAAATGAGAAACTGTATATTTTCTTTCCTACGATCAAGAGGAGGGGAGTGGAGCACGCCAGAGGCTTTTACTCTAGTCATCACGACGAAGGTCACTTGTTTGCTGGCAGAGAAACACCCTGTCCCATCCCAGGTGAGCTGAGCTTGGGAGCAAGGGATGCTCTGGGCACGGAGGGCTTGAAAGTGAGGATGGGAGTGTGTGATGCAAGCCTCGTCCGGAGCCCTGAGTGCCGTCTCCTCTCCCGTTCCACCTCCCGCCTCCACCTCTAATCCCCAGACAGGCTCCCACTTCCTGTCCCTGTGGTTGGCTGTAAGGAATTTGTCCATTTTTTAAAAATTCTGGAACTCGTGGTGCATGACTTTCGTAGGGCTGCCATAACAAAGTATCGCAGCGGAGTGGCTTAAAACAACAGAAATTCACTCCCTCTCAGTCTGGAGGCTGAACGTCCAGTCAAGGCGGTGGCAGGGTTGGCTCCTAGCAACCTGATGCTGGCAGTCCTTGGTGTGTAGACACATCACGCTAATCTCTGCTGTCCTCATTCCGTGGTGTTCTCCCGTGTCCCTCTGTGTCTGAATTTCCCTCTTCTTGTAAGGACATCAGTCATTGGATTAGGGATCACCCCAAACTAGAATGACCCCGTCCTATTGTGATTCCAGCTCTAAGGTCCCATTTCCAAATAAGGTCCCATTTTCAGGTTCCAGGTGGACATGAATTTGGGGGGAGGCGTGATATTCAATCCAGTACACGTGATTAGAGTCATGTAGATACTGCAAAGGGCAGAAATCACACAGGGTCAAAATGACCCTTAAAAATCTTGGGGAAATAGGCAAAGAGGTCTTGTGCTGAGCTCTTGCTTTACGAGGGAAGAAGCTCTTTCTCTGAGACCCCCAGCGGACTCCACTTAATTGTCATTGGCCAGAGGGTGTCACATGTCTACCTTGGACTAGTTTTTGACAAAAGGAATGGGATTGCCATGCTTGGCTTGGATCAATCATGATTCATCCCCTGAGACTGGGCTTATTGTCACTTGTACAAAATCGATGCTAGCAAAGAAAGCAGGACTCGCTGCTGAGAGGGGAACCCACGTCTGCCACAAAGGGAACACAGACTTCACACAGATTCAGCCGAAACACTCTCCAAATTACGTGGACGGATTTATGCTCCTGGGTAGATTATTTGCAAAAATGGGCTCCATTCTCCCCCATCCTGCATCCGTGTTCCTTGCAGTGTGACTCTGCCACTCCCCCATAAAGAAGTGGAGAATATTCTAGGAGTCTATACCTGTTAAATATGGGGCATCCATATAATGGAATATTGTTGAGCAATTAAAAGATTGAAGTAGGGATGCAGGCTACCACCCAGATGAACCTTGAAAACGTGTAAGTGAAATGTGACACAAAAGGCCATGTACTGTATGATTCCATTTGTATGAAATATTCAGAGCAAGCAAATCCATAGAGACAGAAAGGAGTCATTGCTCAGGGCTGGGGTGGGGGATCGGAGCGTTAGGGGGTGAGGTTAAAGGGTGAAGAGTTTCTTTTGGGGGGTACTAAGGATGTCCTAAAAGCGATCGTGGTGATGGATGCGGAACTGTGAATACACTAAAAGCCATTGAAATATACACTTCACATGAGTGAATTAGATGGTGTGTGAATTATATCCTACTAGAGCTGTTAAAACAAGAGTCTAGACTCTTGATTCGGGGCTGTTTTGGGGACTTGCCTTGGTTCAAAGGATGTAGCGGAAGTGATGCTGTGTCACTTCCAAGGTCTCCAGAAGCCTCAAACACCATTCCTCAGGATCCTGCGGGCACCAGGTGCACAATCCCAGACCAGTCCGGTGGAAGGCGACGCATGGTCCACTCACGTCCCCTTGCCCAGCCGACAGTAAGCCAATGACCAGACACGTGAGTGAGGCCATCACCAGTCCTCGGCCATCTTTCCAGCTGACCACAGACCCGCGAGCAACCAGCCAAGGTCAGCCGAATCCCCCCAGCTGACCCATGAACTCAGGATCAACAATAAGCAGTTACTAAGTCACATTGTCCCGGGGCAGCATTTACTCGGCAAAGACACACAGCAGGCATCATTCACATGCATTCCGCGTTACCTTTTGAAAATACACAGCTCAGTGGTTTTCCGTATGTTCACAGACGTGTGCATCCATCCTCACATCAACTTTAGAGCATTCTCGTCATCAGAGAAAGTACCCACCAGCGGTCCCCCCATTTCCCCTTCCCCAGCCCCTGGCATGCACAATTCACTCTCTGTGTCTATGGATTTGCCTCTTCTGGGACATTTCATGTAAGTGGAGTCATTCAGTGCATGGCTTTCTGTGCCTCGCTTCGTTCACTTGACATAATGGTTTCAAACTTCCTGCACATTGCTAGCATAGCTAACAATATAACTTTTTATTAAGGGTATTACTTAGTTGCTTCTTTATCCGCTGTCTTTCTCCAGGAAAATGGAAGATGCATGACTTCAGGGGGTTTGCTTTTGTCTTATTAATTGTAGCGCCCTCGTTGCCTAGCAATGAGCTCCCGCACACAGAACAGTCCTTAACTGAATGCATGGATTAATAGGGAAGTTTTTAAAATGTTGAGTGAATATTTAAAGGGCTGGGGAGAGCGCTGAGTGATAAGCTTGTCCGAGCCAGGCCGCATCTCGGGATGTCGTTGTCACGTGGTGGCAGAGTAAGGACCTCGATCCCGATTAGGCCACCCCGCCCGTCCCACCAAACCCGAGGGGCAGCTGTTTCCCCCTCAAGCCTCATCCCTTTCGGTTCCAGTCTTCAACAGAGCAAATGTGCTCTTTAGAGTTGGATAAGAACCACAACAAAAATCTCTTCTCTTGCTTCTGGCAACATTGACAAAATTGATAGTGGAAGACAAGGGAAATTTCCCTTCCTGGTAATGAGACTACTTTTGCCTTGGGTGCAAAATGTTCCCCAGCTCCGCTTACCACTTTCCATCTAAATGTACGTTCCTGGGAATGATGGAGACCCCACATTCCTCCCTGGCTACTCACGCATTGACTTTAACTCCAGGGCCCTGATGAGAATGAATTACAAGGTTATTTAGACCTGCTTCACCATAAACCTTGACAAAGTCTTTCATTTAAAGGAAAAAAATGTGCTTCATTTTCAAAACTCGCTGTCGGTGGTGGGTCCAGCTGAGATCTGTTTTCCCCCGTGGGATTGGAAAAGGATTTATCGGCATCGTTTTATCAGGCTGGGGAAGAGTAAGAAGTCCAGCGGCAAATCACCTGGATAAGATGCTGGTTGCAAGATGTAATCACGTCTGAGCCAGCAGGGCCCTGGGCTCTGTGTCAGCCCGAGGAATATTCCCGACCCTCCCTGGCATTCAGCAGACTTGTGAAGGTCGGAGCCTGTCTGTACGGATGCTGGTTTGTTGAAGGGCGGACCTGTGGAGAGAATCATAATTTTCAGACCCCTGGAGAACCACTTGGTGTTCCGGTGCTGACGGGTCACGTGTGCTGTGACTTACCAGATGAATTTATAACCGAGGCGCCTGGCTCATACCTCTGAGAAGGACTTTTAGGGGCTAGGGCGAAAAGGACACGTCGCAAAGAAGAAACACGATGATGCGCATAGAAGAAAGACGGTGATGCGGTATTTGGGCGAACGGCGGACGATTCACCAAAATCAAAATTCTGTTCAGGATCGACGCCACTGTGAAGGAAGCGGTGGAGAGGAGATGGTTCGTGAGCTCTGCAAGGTGCTTCGGACGCATGTGGCCCAGCTGAGGACACACAGCACAGGAAGACCAACAGCTGGGATGCTACTGGTTTTATCTGTGCAGTTAAAAACATCCTCTATCGGAAAGGTGGGTGAGAGGGATAAACTAGGAATTTGGGATTAACAGATGCACACAGATACTACTATATATATAAATAGATAACAAACAAGAACCTACTGTATAGCACAAGGAAGTCTACTCAATATACTGTCATAGCTTATATGGGAAAAGAATGTGAAAAAAAGAATGGATATAAGTATATATATAACTGAATCACTTTGCTGGACACCTAGAACAACACAACATTGTAAATCAGCTATACTTCAATATAAAGTAAAAATTAAATGAAAAAAAATCCCCATCTCAATTTTTTTGTTCTCAGACAGTACCTGCTTGCTGTAAAAATTCAAACAATGAAAAAATATATAAAGTAGAAAATGAGAGTACCTTGCCATGTCTCACCTTAGCCCATCAAGAGATAATGACTAGTATAGATTATAACCTCCTTTGCATGCTTTAGGTCTGTATAGATTATTACGATTACTTTGGCTAAAATTAAATTATAATCTTGATGTTGTTATTTGTCTTACTTTTTAAAAAATCTTTCTAAACAGTATGGAGGTTCCTTAAAAAATCTAAAACTAGAGCTACCATATAATCCAGCAATCCCTCTCCTGGGCATATATCTGGAAAAGACCTAAACTCTAATTTGAAAAGACACATGCACCCCACTGTTCACTGCAGTGCTATTTACAATAACCAAGACATGGAAGCAACCTAAGTGTCCATCGACAGATGCATGGATAAAGGAGATGTGGGGTGTGTGTGTGTTTATATATATATATGTGTATATATATATATACACACACACAATGGAATACTACTCGGACATAAAAAAGAGTGAAGTTTTGCCACTTGCGGCAAATGCCAGGGAAGTCCCTCCCCTGCAGCTTTCTTGCTTGCTTGCTTTATTGAGATATACTTCATAGATCCTACAGTGAATCCATCTAAAGGGTACAATTTGACGGCTTTTAGTATGTTTACAGAGTTGTGCAACCATCACCGTGATCCACGCACATTTTCACCGCCCAGGAAGGACACCTTGTTATCTGCAGCCACTCCCTGCGCCCCTCTCCCAGGTCCCTGACGACGACTAGCCCATACTCCGTCCCTGTGGATTTGCCTACGCGGGACATTTCACGGAAATGGAATCACACCCTATGTGACCTCTTGCACCTGGTTTCTTTTTAATTTTTCATTTTTTGGCCGCACTGCGTGGCATGAAGGATCTTAGTCCCCTGACCAGGGATCGAGCCCTTGGCCCCTCCAGTGGAAGTGCAGAGTTCTAACCACTGGACTGCCAGGGAAGTCCCCGTTCCTGGTTTCTTTCCCTCAGCACCACGTTTTCAAGATTCACACGTGTGATAGCAGGTTTCAGCCCTTCGTTCCTTTTTTATGGGTGAGTAATATTCCACCGTATGGTTACACCACTTTTTGTTCCTTCATCAGTGGATGGACACTTGGGTTATTTACACTTTGTAAACACATTTGGCTATTATGAAAAACATTTGCTATGAACATTCATGTACACGTTTTTAAGAGGACATATGTTTTCCTTTCCATTGGGTGTATACCTAGGAGTAGAATTGCTGGGTCATATGGTAGCTCTACGTTTGAGCATTTGAGGAACTGTCAGACTGTTTTCCAAAGCGGCTGTCAGATTTTACATTCCTATTAGCAGTGTATGAGTTCCAATCTCTCTACCACCTTGCCAAGACTTGTTTTAATCTGTCTTTTCAAATAAATGTCATTCTAGTGGGTGTGAAGCGGTATCACCTTATGGTGCAATTTTCTTTTAAATTTAGCTGTTGATCATGGAAATATCTGTATATCAGTCTATCTGCATCTGTGTTATTCTGTTTTAATAGCTGCAGGCTAGCGCATTAGACAAATGGATTGATTCAACCATCATACCTTTGGCGAAACTTCTAGGCCGTCTCCAGCATTTCAGATACCCACCACTTTCTCAACCAGGGTTTCCATGAGAATTACGCCTTCTGCCTGGCCTAAGGCATCCATTGTATGTAATAAATGAACTTTTCTGCCATGCACTGAAAATGGTGTTAGTGAATATCCCACTCTTGGGAACCCAGATAAAGTAGCCAAACTATATTCTGTGTTCTGTGGTACAGAAGAGTGGAGGAGGGCTACGCATGTTCAAATACCTTTTTATACTTTTTAGAGTGGAATTGAGAGTCAATACAGTTTTTGGTATATTCACAGAATTGTGCAATCATTGCCATAATCAATGCACATTTTCACCACCCCGGAAAGAAACCCCCTGCCCTTTCACGCTTGGAGCTGTTCCTAAGTTGCCCTCCAAGTGGGTCCGATCCCTTTGGACAAGCAAAAACCTGTGCTTTTACGTGAGCACAAACAGTGTAGGGACTATACCGGCCATATCACCATGTTGTCATCTTTTTTTTTTTTTTTTTTTTTACGGTACGCGGGCCTCTCACCGTTGTGGCCTCTCCCGTTGCGGAGCACAGGCTCCGGACGTGCAGGCTCAGCGGCCATGGCTCACGGGCCCAGCCGCTCCGCGGCATGTGGGATCCTCCCGGACCGGGGCACGAACCCGCGTCCCCTGCATCGGCAGGCGGACTCTCAACCACTGCGCCACCAGGGAAGCCCCAATAATTTTTTTTTTTACCACTTTTTTCAATTCCATAAAGCAAAGGCAAAACGTATTTCAAAGCTTTCAGATAACAACTCTCACCCATACCTCCGAATAAGGAATTTTTGTTGTTTTTCACCCCCATCATCTTCCATTTCAGGAGAGTTCTACTTTTTCCAGCCAAGTTCCCAGGATGGTTGGAAAGGAAAAGGGCCAGGTGCAGGGGACTTTAGTTTCTGGGGCTCAGAGGAGAGGGTTGCGGCAGAGAGACACCCATTTACATCATCATGAAGTCGTAGAGGAGCTTTACCAAGGAGAAGGATACAGAGATGGAGCAGAGACGAGAGCCCGGACTGAGTTTTGACGAGCTGAGTCTTCATTGCCTGGGTCTCTTCTTACACTTCCCTTTGCAGCAAGTGACCAAAAACGGTCACTCGCCATCTGGTCTACAAGGGTGAAGTCACTGGCCACTGCAGCCGCTGACCTTCAACACCCCTTGAAAGGAGTTCAGGGTGGAGATCAGGAAGGAGGCCCTCGGTGCTCTGGGAAAAACTGGCAGAACAGGTCTTCAGATGTTAGAGATTTTCAGGGGAAGACGTTAAGAGCCCAATTCTAGTATTTCCTCATGTCTAGAAAAGCACTAACATTCTTAATGGTGACATCTGCTCCTCGTGACGAGCAGCCACCTTCTACCAAGATGTGTGCTCGACTGCACGCAGCCCCTGACCAGAGTCACATATCTACTGACCCCCGGCCCCCAACCTTTGCGGAGCAGTTCCTCGGAGCTCCTGAGAGGCTGTCTCCTGGGCTATCATCCTCATGTTGCCCCAAATAAAACTTAACTCACAACTCTCACGTTTTGTATTCTTTTTTCAGTGGACACAAGGCAAGGACACCTTCCAGAATGTCACTGCCCTGTCCTGTCCACCTCAGACCCTGCACAGCATTGTCCTGTGTCTCCTCTTTCCTGTCTTTTTTTTTTTTTTTTTGGAGCTCATTATCTTTTGAACAGTCTTTTTACGTTTAGGGAATGTATTAGTTTCCTATCGCTGCTGTAACAAATTACCACAAATGAAACTGGCTTGAAACAAACACAAATTCATTATTTTACAGTTCAGTAGGTCAGAAGTCGGCAGTGACTTTGGCTGAGCTAAGAAACCAAGGTGTCAGCCGGGCTGGTTCCTTCTGGAAGCTCTGGGCAGGGTCTGTTTTCTTCTCTTCCAGCTTTGGGAGGCTGAGGCACTCCTTGGTTTCCGGCCCCTCCTCTGCCTTCTAAGCCAGCAATGTTGCATCTCTCTGTGCCTTGTGACAGCAGTCACATCTTCCTCTGAGTGACATCTGTCTCCCTCTTCTACTGTTAAGGACCCCTGTAATTACACTGGGTCCACCTGGATAATCCAGGATACTCATCCCCTCTCAAGGTCCTCCACTGAATCACATCTGCAAAGTTCCTTTTGCCATGAAGGTAACATATTCTCAGGTTCCAGGGTTTAGGGTGGGGATGTCTTTAATTTGCCTCTCACAGAGACATTCTCATATTTGAGTCTCATTTTCCCATTTGAGAAGTCAGAGTCCGAGCCTCTGGGCCCTCCACCTCCCGTCTTGTTGCAGGGTGCCGACTGTCAGGGAAGAGCCCCAACCTCACAGAGAATAAGCAGAACCAAGACCCTGAAGCTGATGACGAGGCAGGAAAGCAGGTTGGTTTCCCACAACTCCGAGGTCACCAAAAGTAGACAACAAGGCTTAATGGTCAAAAACAAAGAAACTCACAGAAAAACAGATCAGATCGGGGCTTCCCTGGTGGCGCAGCGGTTGAGAATCTGCCTGCCAATGCAGGGGACGTGGGTTCGAGCCCTGGTCTGGGAAGATCCCACATGCCGTGGAGCAGCTGGGCCCGTGAGCCACAACTACTGAGCCTGCACGTCTGGAGCCTGTGCTCCGCAGCAAGAGAGGCCGCGATAGTGAGAGGCCCGCGCACCGCGATGAAGAGTGGCCCGTGCTTGCCGCAACTAGAGAAAGCCCCCGCACAGAAATGAAGACCCAACACAGCCATAAAAAAAAAAAAAAACAAAAAAAAAACTGGAAGAAAAAAAGACTTAATGGTTCCGGAGTCATGGGTGACAGCAAGGAATTGACCAGCCACAGCATGGGGAGCAACATGAATGTCTGCCTCGGAGTGCCGGGTTTACCGCCCAAATCCCACAAAGCTGGAAGCTGCACACACCGTGGGTTACACCACAGCTGGGTGCCAAGGGTGCCTTCGGTGGCACCCATGGGGCTTGAGCAGCTGCCCGTTGGTCCCTCGACGGGCACCCTGACCCTGTCAGTCGCCTACGTGACTAGCTACTGAGAGTGCTCTGAATCAGGGAGTGGTAATCCTTGCAGCAGGGACACACAGAGATGCCCCAGGGCTCCAGGCGCTGCCTCTCCCCACGTGGGCATGCACTTGAGCCGAGTCAGTGAGATTCACCCAGATGCGACTTGAGTTCCAATGTGGGCATCGTGAATGTAGCTCAGCCTAGCGCTGCCATTTTTGTTGGTCCTTTTGCCTGAAGCGAGGTTTAGCTGTTGGCGGTGTGAGTAGCTCTAGTCCTTTCTCAGTGATGTAGGGACATGTTCCTGGGGCAGAGGTGGAATCCCCGAGGGGAGGGGGAGGTCTGCACCAGCTGAGGGTCTTCTCTGGGGCTCGGCAGGCCAGCAATAGCAGTGTCAGTTTCTGCATCTGGCTGGGTCTGCCGTGTGATGTTGGACGTGGTGCTTGGAGTCTTAGCTTCCGTGCTGCTTCTCTTGTCCTGCCCAGGGCTCTGTGAGCTCCGCAACAGCCTTGCAGGACGCTTTTCTGAGCTCAGTAGCTACAGCCAACTTCTGATGCTTGTGACTAAGAAACTTGATCTTAATGAAAGCTACTCTTTTTTTTTTTTTTTTTTTTTTGCAGGACAAAGATCCCGAATATGGGATCTTAGTTCCCCAATCAGGGATCAAACCCTTGCAGTGGAAGCACAGTCTTAACCACTGGACGGCCAGGGAAGTCCCCAATGAAAGCTACTCTTAAAGTATTACTTTTGGCTGCTGGACTACTGTCTCTTCTTTTGCTTATTTGTTACTGTGTGGCACTGTAGAGGTTGTGCTATCTGGGAAGCTGGTCTGTGTGTGTGTGTGTGTGTGTAAATTTAGCAAAGGAAAACCCTGAGAAGCTAGCCCGATTTTATACCATCTTGATTCCTGCAGAAAAACGGTATAAAATGTGTGTCCTGCTGGTTCAGTAAGTGACATTATCTCCTTACACATACTCATCTCCACGGGGCAGGTGGACTGCTCTCCAAATGCACTGTTTCCTTTGCTGGTTCTTCTGCACCGATGTCTGCAGAGCCATAAAAGGGAATCAGAGAGGAGAACATGATTCACACTTTCTGCCTCTGGGCCAGGAAAACCCAGCCTTGAGCTGCTACTGGTTTACTGTCTGTTTGGAGAGGTTGTTATCTGCTCCAGTGAAGGCTGAACGCAGCTCTATCAGCTTTTCCAGCGCTGCCCCAGCGAGGATGTGCAGAACTTCCACTTGACGGATCCAACAACATCTCAGAGCCATCCACCCCAGACCCCGTGTATTTATGTCATATCCAAGATCTTGTTATCTTTTTCTAGCACCTTTGGCTAGCAGAGTGGTGGGGATGAAGAGAAGGAAAGTGACAAGAGGGATTTGCCACTTTCTTAAAGACAAGATATCGAAACCACACACATGTTAGCTAAGGCAAGAAGAAATGACAAAATATATGTTCACTTCTGTTCAGCAACTTCTGAATCCTCTCTCCAGACACACAAGCATTTTTTTAATGCCTGTGTGTGGAGTGTACAGGGCCAGCAGTGAATGAGATGCAGTTGTTCAAAATTGTGTCCATTCTCCAGGTGCTGGTCGGGCAGAGGAAGCAAACACATAAGGAGTCATTTATGACCAGTGCTGGGTTCACAGGTCAGCAAGTCCGTGGCCCCTGTAGGGCACTGATGCTCTGAACGCTAAGTTGTTTGCTAAAGCTGGGCCGTCTTCATCTTGTCTTTTCCTAGCCCTGCATCTATTACTTCTTCTTCTGTTAACAAAACCATATAATCTGGGGGTGCGGGGAACTGAGTCCACATTTAGTCTATGAGTTTTCCTTGGCTCTGGAGGTAGGCATTTGACCCAGGCAACTAGAGCATTGAGCAGTCTTGGACACATTGGTGGCTTGATAAATACATACATAATACAATGGTCTAAAGGGATTCAGTTCTGAGTATTTTGTCTGAATGGTTAGCAGAAAGAATGGTTCTTTTCACTGGAGGTACTGAGAGGTTGAAAAATCAAGTCTGGCTCTCCTGGTGGCCATCATTCTGCCTGCCTGGGTATGGAGTTAACACAGAGAAAGGCAGAACTGAGAGCCCGAGAGAGTGACAACAATTGGAGTACCTGGATTCAGCTATACCTGACTTTTAATTTTATCTAGCCATACCCCTGCTTTTCTCTCTTAAAACATTTTGTGTTGGATTTCCTATTGCTTGAAACCAAAAGAGTCTTTCCTGCCACAGAAATCAGGCCATACTTCCCATTCTTTGTTCCCCTCCTTGTCTCCTTTTTTTTATCTTGTTTGACCCTCAGACTTTGAAATTCTGTTGTTCTTGGGTGTGTTCTTTTCCACTCAGTTTTCCAGCTCTCTGCTAGTAGCATCCTCAAGTTTCTTTCAGATTATAATGAATGAATCAGGCACTGGTGTCATTAAACACCGTCCAAATGAAGACATACCTGGACTTGACCTTGGGCAAAGCTGTCACCGGTCCAAAGCCACATTCAGCTTCATTTTTCAAGCTCATAGATCTCCTCTGAGAGCTGGTTTCCCACACACAGGGGTATGGACTGAAGGGCTCTGTACGATCTGGGAATTCATTTTATTTTTGCCAGTTCACCAAAAGTTTAATATTTACACTCAAGTTTGTGCTTCCAAGGGACAGTCATTATTTCCTCTCTCGGTTTCTATGATGCTTACAAAAACGATCCTGAAGCCTGCACTTGGGACTGAACAGATTCCAGGTATGATCCCTGGCATATGTGCAGTAAATATTTCTGCTGGGAAAAACCCCCCTCATTTTATAATCTGTCCTCCCTTCTCCCAGAAGGAAACCTTGAATAAAGCCCACGGAAGCCAGGGCCTTACTCCAGAGGCCAGCTGGACAATACCCAGAAGCAGAGGAAAAAGAACTCTGACCGTCTGTTTTGGGGCCATGTCTCTGAACATGTGGCTGAACTTGTTCCTGAAAAAAGGCACAGTTACACTTTGAACTGGAAACACAGGGACCACTGTTCCCTTTTACATGGACAGCAATTATGCAGGGAGCAGCCTCCGAATACTTAGAACACATTACAATTTTTCATCAAATAAGCATTTGGACATCGTGGGTGACAAGGACCTGAATACAGCCCATGGGGCCTGAAAAAGGGTTTCCATGGCAACCCCACTTGGCTAAGAATGCAAACCGCAGAGAGGTCAGCTCTTTCCAACGAGACCCACCTCCTTGACTGAAATCCTGCTTTTGTGCCCTGCTCCTGAATGAGCATCCCTGGTTCGTATTTTCAAAAATGACTTCAGCAGATATCACTTGTAACTCCCCAGAGATGGGTATGTTGGGCTGACTCTCTGTTTAAGAGGACGGAAAAGGCGGCTTGAGAGAATCCACACGCCACTCACCCTCCCTAAGTATCAGAAGGTTGAGAATGTGGCTGCCCAAGGCCGGGGGGTCCCCAACTCAACTCCCGTGTTGGTTGGATGCTATTAGCCTGACCCCAACATTTGTAGGGCCCCAAAGCAACATTCACGGTGGTCCACATACCATGCATAAATGTTTCAAAGTTACCGATCAGGCTAATTATTAAATGAAATGTGTGTCATCCCCCAGCTCTGACACTTCAGAACAAGCCAGAGAGCCAGGCTTGACTGAACAGCCTTAGATTCTTCGTAGTCACGTGCGGAAAATGTCTGAACAGGGAAATTCAGCCCCCGACACCTGGCCCACGGTCCTCCCCCACCTCTTCCTTCCCACATCCCTCTCCCAAACTTACAGAGACTTACCTGCACACACATGGCCACCTGTCCTGCAGAAGCAACCTTTCCTTAGACCCTCTGCAGAGAGCGGCCCCCAGGCTCAGGGCTGGGCACACAGGCTTTCTGGTCTTCCCTTCAGAGGTTGGCCTCAAGTAGAGGCCCTGGCTGGCCTGGAAGTGAGCCTGGGGCCATTGTGCAAGGGATCCTGTGGTCCATATACCTGGAATATGGTCCAGAGGGGAGCCCAAAACTCCCAGTGGGCATGTCCCATTGGCATTAATTTCCTCAGGCTGCCATAACAAAATACCAAAGGCTGGCTGGGTGAAACCACAAAAATTAATTTCTTGGGAATTCCCTGGTGGTCCAGTGGTTAGGACGCTGCTTTGATGGGAAAAGCAGCAGTTTCTCAGAGAGGGTGTAGTTCTCTTCACAAGGGAGAAGCAGAAAACCGTCGTTTCTGATAGAAAAGCTCTTTTTGATTGATCAAAATATCTGGAGTTGACAGTTTGGGCCAAGGGTGCACTGGACTGAGGTTGATTTTTCCACGCTTCCACTGCAGGGGGCACGGGTTCAATCCCTGGTTGGAGAACTAAGATCCCACGTGCCACGTCGTGCGGCCAAAAATAAAAAAGTTAATCTCTTCACAGTTCTGGAGGCTGGAAGTCCAAGATCAAGGTCTTGGCAGGTTTGGTTTCCTCTGAGGCCTCTCTCCTTTCTTTGCAGACAGCCTCCTTCTTGCCCGGTCTTCATGTCGTCTTCCCTCTGTGTGTGCCCACGCCTGGTGTCTCTTTGACCAAATTGTCTCTCCTTATAAGGACATCAGTCACGTTGGAGTAGGGCCCAACCTAAGAGCCTCATTTAACTCAATCTTCTCTTTAAAGGTCTTATCTTTGAATACAAACACATTCTGAGAGATTGGGAGTTAGGGCTTCAACATATGAATCTGAGGGAGGATACAATTCATCCCATAATAGCCTCCTTCCCTGGGAGGGACGCAGGTCTGTAATAATACACAGGGGGAGGAGAGCCAGACGGGGGACCTGTGCAGTGTGGGGCCTACCTTGCCTAGATGTGAGGGTACTTCTGGGCTTTCTGTTTGCTCACTGCTAAAGCTAATGGTCTGGTCCCCTGGTTTTGGAGACCTCCTCTCACAGCTGGGTCATTTAAATGGTCTTCTCAGATCCTCCCTGACCTAGAACATGATCGTATCTGCCTGTCACACTCATTCAGTGATGAGCATGGCTGGGAAGCCGTGGCATTTTGCCAGAGGTCTCTTCACAAGGGAGAAGCAGAAAACCGTCGTTTCTGATGGAAAAGCTCTTTCTGATGGATCAAAAGATCCCGAGTTGACAGTTTGGGCCAAGGGTGCACTGAACTGAGGTTGATTTTTCTGCTCTTGAGGGAGAGCCGAGTTTGATCATTTGCCAAAACTGAAACATTAGCAAACAGTGGATTCCCCTTTGCAGGCTCCCAGCAAAGTGGAAACTAGTACAGCAGACACGCGCTTCACCTGTCAACCTGAGCCAGCCGGGCACCGGCGTCTGACAAGTCCCGCGGGAGGTACGTCTCCTTCAATCTTCCTTCCCAGGAACAAAGACAAAATGGTAGAATTTGCTGAACACGGATCCTCAAAGAAAATTCCCAGCCCATAGACATGCCTATATTCTCGGGACCCACCGTTGCATCTTCTGATCTAGTCTCAACACAATAAAGAAAAAAGAACAAACAAGTGATTTGTAGTTGTTGAAATTAGGAATTTTACTAATAACATTGTAACTGAAAGTGGGGTCCTACTCGCTGCTCAAAAGCCAATAAAGAGGCCAGGTTGGTGGAAAGGAAAGTTTGCTTTATTTTGGATGGGGGGGCGGGGAGAAGGGCGGACGCCTGTCCAAAGGCAGACCCACCCCAGCCCAATAGGTGGGCAAGCACTTTTATAGACGGAGGGAGGGGCTGCATGCAGAACCAGCACAGGTAGCTCCGACAGGCATCTTGAAACTGGCCATCGGTGTTCTGACCAGTGTCATCTTGATTGTTTTAGGTACAGTTAATCTTTATTTCCAGGGTTGGTTTGTTTCCATTTCTTTGAGGCCAGTTCTCAGAACTGTGGCAGCTTATGTCATGGCTACAGTCTGGTCATCATGTAGTTAACATCTTCCACCTGATAGGGGTTTCGGCATCTGCAAAACAGCTCCCAGGACATGGCTCAGAATATGATCTCTAGCCCTTGAGGAGGAACGAAAGGGCCTTGACTATGCTTAGTGACTAAACTATTATTATCTAGTCTTGTTGGACTGTTTTCCTTTGTTTCTGCATTTTCTCACTTCTCTGATTAAACTTACTCTTTGGCTAAAGTTTTTCCACGGACAACAGGCAGGCCGAGGACATGCGGGTAGGGGCACGGATCATAGGGTCCTGCTCCGTTTCAACATCGCTCTCCACTGAGTCACTTTAGAAGAACTGGGTGCTGGGCTAAGTGTTTTGCCTGCATGAGATGAGAAAAATCTTCTCAGTGACATTGAAGTCAGGCATCATCCCATTTTACAGCTGAGCAAACTGAGGATAAAAGTCATTGAGGAATTTGTTAACAGCCACTCAGCTAGTACATGCCCTGAGTCAGCTTTTCTTCTTTTTTTAAAGTGTACAATTCAGTGGTTTTCACTGTATCCACAGAGTTGGGCAACCATCACCACAATCAATTTTAGAACATTTTCGTCACCCCCCCCCCCAAAGAAACCCCATACCCTTTGGCTTTCTTGTCCCCATTCTCCTCAGCCCCAAGCAACAACTACTTAATATCTGTCTCTGTGGTTTTGCTTATTCTTGACTTCCTATAAATGGAATCATACAATATAAGTTCTTTTGAGTCTGCCTTCTTTCAATTGACATCATAGTTTCAAGGTTCATCCATGTCGTAGCATGTATCAGAATTGGATTTCTTTTCATGGCTGTTTAATATTCCATTGTGTGGACATTTTGTTCATCTATTGATCTGTTGATGGACATTTGGGTTGCTTTCATCTTTTAGCTATTGTAAATAGCAATGTTATGAACATTCATATACAAGTTTTCGTGTGAATACCTGTTTTCCTTTTTTTTTCTTTTTTTTCGCTGCATTGGGTCTTCACTGCTGCACGAGGTCTTTCTCTACCTGCAGCGAGCAGGGCTACTCTTTGTTGCAGTGCGTGGGCTTCTCATTGCAGTGGCTTCTCTTGTTGCGGAGCATGGGCTCTAGGTGCGTGGGCTTCAGTAGTTGTGGCACGTGGGCTCAGTAGTTGTGGCGCACAGGCTTACTTGCTCCGCGGCATGTGGGATCTTCCCGGACCAGGGCTCGAACCCGTGTCCCCTGCACTGGTAGGAGGATTCTTAACCACTGAGCCACCAGGGGAGTCCTCCTTCTTTCTTTTTTTTTTTTAAACACTACTTTATTGAGCTATGATTGACATGTAAAAAGCTGTACATGTACATCCTGTTGCTAAGATCTTCCAGTTTTCCCCTCATTCCATCTCCTGAAATAAATCCTTCCATTTTTCTTCTTGAAGAAATTCCCCAGTGAGGCACTGACCTCTTGCTTAATTTGAATGGATGCTCCCTCCCGCTACTGCAGAGATTCTGCAGTTTTCTTTCCAGTGGACGCCTTGATTGGTTCTCCCATTTCTTGGGTCCCACATCTTTGGGCTTTTCACCGTCATTTTCATCCACAACTTACATCTTCAATACTGTGCTCGGTTTGGGAGTCTTTTCATATCTGAGAATGAACTTACTTTGTCCTCACCCTTATATGATAGTTTGGCAAGGCTTAAATACCTAGGTTCAAAGAGATTTTTACTTGGACTTAAAAAAAAAAGTTTTATTGAAATATAATTGATTTACAATGTTGCGTTAGTTTCTTTTTGTTTTTGGCCATGTGGCATGGCTTGCAGGATGTTAGTTTCCCAACCAGGGATCAGACTCAGGCCCCTGGCAGTGACAGTGCCGAGTCCTAAACACTGGACCACCAGGGAATTCCCTGTGTTAGTTTCAAGTGTACAGCAAAGTGATTCAGTTATACATACATATATATTTATTCTTTTTCAGATTCTTTTCCATTATAGGTTATTACAAGATATTGAGTATAGTTCCCTGTGCTATACAGTAGGTCCTTGTTGGTTATCTGTTTTATATATATTTACTTAGACTTTGAAAGAATTATTCCACATTTTTGTAGCGTTGAGCACCACTCATGATAAGTTTGATGCAAGCTTGATTCTGAATTCCTTTATAAGTGAACTCTTTCTCTCTTGGAGCTCTTAGTATATTCTCTTTATCTTGAAAGTTCTTAAATCTCATGAGGATGTGTTAGATGTGGGTGTTTTAAAAACATGTTGTGTTTCCATGAGACAAATTCTCTTATTCTAAGATTCATGTCTTTCTATTGCTCTGGAAATTTTTATTATTTCTTTGATATTTTTCTCCCTTCCACTAGGTCTAGTGTCTCTTGAGCTCTTCATAGCTGCTGCCTTGCTGTATATTCTGGGAAAATTCCTCCAGTTCTTCTTCCAGCCATCCAACTTAATTTTTAGTTTAGTTTCAGTAAATCTTCTTTTAAATTTCCAAGAGCACTTTTCTGATTGTTGTTCCTTGATTGCTTCTTTATCACATTCTTGTTTTCTGGGTAGTTGATTTGAAAATGATAATTAGGATTTTTTTAAGCTCTCTTCTGTTCTCTGAATTATCTTGGTTTCCTACCTGGTCAATTCATCTGCTTACTTTTATTAGTCTTTGCTTTTCTTTCTTTTTTTAAAAAATAAATTTATTTATTTAATTTATTTATTTTTGGCTGCGTTGGGTCTTAGTTGCTGCATGCGGGCTTTCTCTAGTTGCCGTGAGCAGATGCGGGCTTCTCATTGCGGTGGCTTCTCTTGTTGCAGAACATGGGCCCTGGGCGTGTGGGCTTCAGTAGTTGTGGCACGCGGACTCAGTAGTTATGGCTCACGGGCTCTAGAGCGCAGGCTCAGTAGTTGTGGCACGCGGACTCAGTAGTTGTGGCTCGCGGGCTCTAGAGCACAGGCTCAGTAGTTGTGGCACACGGGCTCAGTAGTTGTGGCTCGCAGGCTCTAGAGCGCAGGCTCAGTAGTTGTGGCGCACAGGCTTAGTTGCTCCGCGGCATGTGGGATCTTCCGGGACCAGGGCTTGAACCTGTGTACCCTGCATTGGCAGGCGGATTCTTAACCACTGCGCCACCAGGGAAGCCCGAGCCTTTGCTTTTCTTTGTATGTCTGCTTCTCTTTGGCAGTAGATCCATGTTTGGGAACAGCTTATCCACATTTAAAAAATTGGCCAGTTGCTCTCCAGATATTTTATAACATTTAAACACCCACCATCCTGTTTGGTGACATTCCTCTCTCTCCACAACCCCCTCTATTTGGAGTGACTTCAGTAAAACAATTGCAACACCAATCATTGCCAGTTTGGAAGAGGACAGATGATAGACTGCTTTCGTTTGCAATCATTTGACCATTTCTGAGATGTTTATTGATTTTTTATGTGTCTTCTTTTGCCAGTTAGCAACTGGTCAACAAATGAAAACAGCAAGGAAGCAGGGAAGAGATGGCTGGGAGAGAAATTCTTGGGCATCCTTGAGTTCTCGTTAAATACCATCCTTCTTTCTCTGCTCCCCAAGTCTGAATGGCCTGGCATTCCCCCTTCTCTCTTCCGCTCAATGAAAAGTAGTAATAAGTAAGTAAGACGAGTTACTTTATTCAACTGGGAAGGGAGATAAACTAGTCGAGACCAAATAGGAGAGAATGCCTTCTCTAAACCTGCAGAATATGCTTGGCTAATGAGAAAAGAGACCTTTGGGCTACTGTTCTCCTTTATCTTCTCTGATCTATTCTCGCGGTTGCATTAGGAATTTCTACATTTTTCATTAAATTGCTCCAAATGAGGAGAAATCACCAAGCTACAGAGGCTCCTCTTTGGAAGTCATAAAGCCAGCTCTTTAGAAATGCAGGCACAGGACAAAAAGCCCTCATTATGTGGGCACGCTTAAAAAATCCAGACCTGTGTGCACAGATTGGGGTCAGGAGCAAACGGGATGTGGCTGCAGATGCCTCGGTTCCTTGGCGGGAGCCTGGCAAACTAGACCAAGAGAAGAAAGAGTAATAAGAGAAAAACAAACAGAAGTTTACTCACGTGCCATTGCACATACGCAGGGAAGAAGAACTCAGTGACGAGTAATTCAAAAGGGTGGTTAGAACTTGGGCTAATAAAGCATCTTAATAAAAGCACAGTCATTTTGTATAGAAGTGACAAGACAAAGGAAAGGGACTTGGAGCTTCTAAAGGCGGCACGTTGTTTGAAGGTGAATATATAGAGGAAATTAATGGGAGAAAAGGGCTAGTTAGTAAGGTTTGTTATGTAGATTTCCCTGGTGCTGTCTCTGGGCTGATAAGATTCTATCTAGAGTTGTGTCCGGTGATTCAGAATCTTCCCGCCCTTCCTGGTAGAGAGGGAGAGGGCAGAGAGTTTTGCTTGTGTTTGCTTCTTTTTAATTATCTTCACCTCAGAATGATTGGAGTGGCATACTCCGAAGCCCTTCAAATACTACTGAGCACATTGCATGTGGTGAGTCCAAACTGAGATGTGCTCTCAGGATTTTACTAGGGATTTCCTGTATTTACACAGGATTGCCAGGATTTGGGAGATTTGCTCCAAAAATACAAAATATCCATTGACAAATTTTTATTTGATTACATGTCAAAAGGATAATAATTTAGGTAAATTGGCTTAAATAAAATATTTAAATTAATTAATTTTTTTTTTACTTTTTAAAATGTGGCTCCCAGAAAATTTTAACTTACATGTATGGCTTACATTTTGTTTTTAATAGACAGTGCTGGTCTAAGAGCACCGTGAAATGTCTCTTATCTATTCATACAGGCAACATATTTACTGAGAAACTGCTATGTGCAAAGCACAGGATACCCAAGAGGGAATAAGGACAGAATCTCGGTCTCCCTTGCCAAGGGTCCCCCTGAATTAGGAAATGACTGATCCAGGCTTTAAATCCAGGGGCGTCGGACTTTTGAGCTGTACCGGGTCCCCCCGCCACAACCCTCTCCTTGATCTATGGTTAGAATTCCACGTCCTCTCCATGCCATTGGGACAGTCATAACTTCTCCAATCCAGCGTCTGTACTTTCCCAACAGTCTGTCCTTAGCATGTTGGAGCAGGAAGCAAGAACAGGTGGATCTGTGTTATTATCATGTATGTGTCAGGCAGGCATGATTGGCAATGTAGCATATATGTGGTCTGCCCAAACTCTGGACACACAGAATTGTCTCAGACACACAGACAGAGAGGGAGCAGTCTAGAAAACAGAGCCCTCAGCTTCTCCAGTCCTTTTCTCACTCCCTCACCATCTGGTGACCCAGTACCTGCCCACCTGGCCAGAGCAGCCTGGGGTCCTCAGCAGCCCTGGGGGGCAGGAGTGTTGTTTGTTGGCTAAGAGGAGTGGTCATCTCATTGGTCGCTCAAGAAGAAGCAGGACTCTTCCTACAATCTGCTTGTCTTTAATTAACCAAAGAGAGAAAATAGATTCAAGAACATGACGCAGGGTGTCAGATTAGGGGAGGGAGGGAAGATGGGAGGGGGCCCACAGGGCAGGTTTGCAATTCCGTAGAGATTCACACCGGGATCAAGGTTAGCCTCTCTGTGGCTGACTCTTTGGTTCTGACCTTTTATTTCAGAATTGAAATGGAGTTTAAGATCTTTCCCAAACAATGGGCTCAATGATCCTAACAGCTGGGGCTGTTGCCAGGTGGACTTCCAGGGAGCTCGAGTGGCACACCTGGTTTTTACAGAGTGTTTCAGAGACATCAGATCAAACTCACGAATAGCTCACATTTATTTAACACTCATCAGGCACGTGGTGCTAAGGAGTTGGCTTGCATGCTGTTCTACGTGAGGGGCAGTGCGGTGCAGTGGTTAGGGGCTTGGCACTGGATCCAGGATGCCCAGTTCCGGTGCTGACTTTACCCCCTAAACAGACAGATGACTCTCGCTAAACAGGTAGGCCTCTTGGTGATTCACTTTTCTCATATGCAAAAGGGTGGCACTAATAACGCTCTTACCCCATAGGTTTGTTGTAGGGAATAAATGAGTTAATATTTTTAAAGCACTTGGAACAGACCCAATACATACACAGTTCTTTCAATGTTCTTTGTTACTATTAGCATCGAATCTTCATAACAACCCTACGAATCAACGTATGAGTTTCCTCTTTGCTGCTGTAACAAGTGACACGCTTTGTGGCTTGAAACAACGCAAATGTTTTGTTTTTGTTTTTTATATTTCGGGAGCTCCGAAGTCCTCAAGTCAAGGTGTAGGCAGGGCTGTGTTCCTTCTGGAGACTGCAGGGGAGAATCGTTTTCTTGCTTCTTTTGCCTTCTAGAGGAAGCCTTGCATTCCTTAGCTCAAGACCTTTTGTTTGCATTGCTCTGACCTCTGCTTCCCTGTCACATCCTTTTCTCCGTCTCCCTCCCGTCTCCCTCTTTCCCTTAGAAGGACCCTTGCAATGACATTGAACCCACTTGGATAATCCTGGGTAGTACTTTCTAAAACCGTGCAAACTCAGATTGGGACTTGAACCCACGGTCTTTTCATTGAGATCACACACCTGGTCTCAGGACTTAATGAAGCTCAGGTTCTTTAAGTCTTATGGCAGAGAGAATTCAGTGAGAGACAAAGTGATAGGTAAGAAGTGGATTTATTTAGAGAGGTACACATTCCATAGACAGAATGCAGTCCGTCTCAAAAGGCAAGAATGGCCTTGGGAGAAACACAGAGTGTGGGCCATCTCAGAAGGCGAGAGGTTCCACAATACGGAGTGGTTAGTTTTTATGGGCTGGGTAGTTTCATAGGCCAATGAGTGGAGGATTATTCCAAGTATTTCGGGGAACGGGTGGGGATTCCCAAGAATTTGGCCACTGCCCACTTTTTGGCCTTTTATGGTCGGCCTCAGAACTGTCATGGCGCTGGTGGGTGTGTCATATAGTTGCTAACGTATTACAATGAGCGTATAATGAGGCTCAAGGTCCACCGGAAGTCGAATCTTCTCCCATCTTGGACCTAGCTGGTTCTAACCAGTTTATGTTATGTCCTATGGCTCTATCATTCTTTTAAAGGCTGTGCCCCGCCCCCTTCCCTCCTGTTTCAATTCCATCTCAAGATCCTTAATCACATTTGCGAAGTCCCTTTTGTCAAGTAAGTTAAAGTTTTCACAGCTTCTAAGAATTCGGATGTCAGCATCTTTGGGGAGCCATTATTCAGACTCCCAGAAGTCGTTATTATTATTATTGTTATCATCACCATCATCATTATACCTGAGACATCAGTATGTCTTCCTTAAAAATAACAAGGAAGGTTAATTTGGGCCATACCCAACTGAAATTACAAATCGAACATAATGGTGGCATTTACAAGTTTGTGCAGAACAATGATTTCTTTCAGGATTGAGTTGTACATTCTAACCCGTGCAAGTGGCAGAATCAGATTTGCACCAGGTCTGTCTGATTCCTGACTCGTTGACTTGACCACCATGTGTGAGAAGAAGGGACGTATTGTATCAGACTCACGCAAACGTTCGACAAAAACATTAATCGGGGGCCAACGGCTTACCTAGACTGGTTCTCATTTCGCCTTTTGCCCATTCATTCAGGTCTCCTGAGGCATCCTATGTGTTAAGCGTTGAGCTACGGGTAAACATGCCAACGTGCATTGACTATCTAGAATCCACCTCTACCTGCCTGCTGTAACTCTGTGTACTTGGCTCTGTATACCGAGGCGTTCCTGAATATTGTGTGTAGGGCAAAATCGAAACATGGCATGTATGTTTCCTCTTTAAAGGCTCTTCTGGTGGGTCCTTTTGTAGAGCAAAGCTTTGAGGAAGGAGACTGATGAATGCCATGTTAAAAAATTAAATGGAGCAAATACAGATTTCAATATTTCAACTCAAGTCTGTGAGACACGCATCTTAGCTTTTCTGCCATCATTTAATTTCTGTTAAGGCAGACATACCTAAACACCTACCTCAAAGAATTCCCTTACCCCCCAAAGTGGCTTGTTGCAAAGGATTTCGATGCATGCACGAGTGGCGTGGAAGTGGGGAGTGGTCTTCATAGCCCCACTAGGTTTTTCTCAGACCTGGTAAGGAGTAGGGGCCCTAGAATGATCCTGGGGAATTCTAGAGCAGTTTGGGAGTAAGTTGGACGTGAGCTGGACCTAGAGGAAGGTTGTGTTGGAATGACCCCTGCATGGACAGGGGGCCCTACTAGATATGGTCCCCATGCCCCACTCCCAGGATAATTTCATGGCACTACTTCGGCCTATTGGAACTGAGATGCATCCTTGGGGAGCAAGGAGGAGAGTCCGACTTGCTTGAAATTAAACTCTTGTCCCTAAAGGTAAAAGACTTCATGAGAAAAATTAATTTCAGTTACAGAAAATAAACAAGGAAATGATATTACTTTACAGACCTGAGTTTGTGGTCTAAAAGCCATTCCACCAGAAATAAATTTTTGTATCTTGAGGTTGTTTAAATTGGAAGCCCATTTGCTTTTACTATATAAAGTCGTTTATTTATTATTTAAATCAGTTATTAAGAAGTAGAAGATTCTAGAATTTTCCATGTCCACCCCAGGCCACGAGTGTCCTTGATACAAACAGGGAAGAGTGATTTAGGGTAGAAACGAGGAACATCATCTCATTTGCTACTTCTGAACTTTGACTCTGGGTGATTACAACTTCTTTTTTTACTTGTTTTCTTTTTTTTGGCTGCGTTCGGTCTTCGTTGCTGCACGTGGGCTTTCTCTAGTTGCGGTGAGCAGGGGCTACTCTTTGTTGTGGTGCGCAGGCTTATCATTGCGGTGGCTTCTCTGGTTGCAGAGCACGGGCCCTAGAGTGTGTGGGCTTCAACAGTAGTGGCGCATGGGCTCAGTAGTTGTGGCGCTCAGGCTCTAGGCGCACGGGCTTCAGTAGTTGTGGCTCACGGGCTCTAGAGCACAGCCTCAGTAGCTGTGGTGCACGGGCTTAGTTGCTCCGCGGCATGTGGGATCTTCCCGGACCAGGGCTCGAACCCGTGTCCCCTGTGCTGGCAAGCGGATTCTTAACCACTGTGCCACCAGGGAAGCCCCCTTACAATTTTCTTTTTCATGTAATTGATCTTCCTTTATTGGAAAATGCCTCGTAGGTGTTGAAACACTGCTTTGCATCCCAGTCATCCTAGTCCTGAAATTTTTATGTAACTGCAGGGTCTGCGGCCATTTGTGTTTGTTTTCCTGGGTGTGAAACTGATTGTGGACTCCACTAGGATAAGGCACTTCACTTATACCGGGTAAAAAGATCCAAGGGGAGGTGGAGAAAGAAGAATACTACTTATTCAAACACCAGACAAGGGCTTCCCTGGTGGCGCAGTGGTTGAGTCCACCTGCCGATGCAGGGGACACGGGTTCGTGCCCCGGTCCGGGAGGATCCCACATGCCGCGGAGCGGCTGGGCCCGTGAGCCATGGCCGCTGAGCCTGCGCCTCTGCTCTGCAACGGGAGAGGCCACGACAGTGAGAGGCCCGCGTACCGCAAAAAAAAAAAAAAAAGCACCAGGCAAAACACACAGCACAAACACCGACACGTCGAGGAGGGCTGACGGCTGCTTTACGCTGACTTCACAGCCCTGATACTGCGATCCTGATCCCACACAGTACCAGCATTCTGCTACGATTGGGCTTCAAACCTCCACGGAATTTCTACAGATGTCATTTGTTGGAGTTTTTTTTAAATTTTTCAGTCATCATCTTAGTAAATGGATAGACTATATGCCAGTTGCACAATTACAAATCCCAGAATCGCTCCTTTTCCTTAACCCTAGACGTGATCTATTAGCAAGTCCTGCTGGTCCTACATCTCAGGTTGAGTTCCTCCGGATGCAAAATCTGGGACAAGGATGTGGGATCAAGTGATTCATTTTGCAATAGCTCATTCCAAGGAGGCACCAAAATGGACCTGGGGAAGTGAGAGGAGAAAAAGAAGGAAGCCAGCACAGGGGCGGAATGAGCCCCATCCCCAAAGCTCTCCTCTCGCAATGATGCTACCAATCTTTTCAGCACGATTCAGGGACGTTCACTCTCCTGTTTAGAAGCCTCCAGAGGCCTCCACGTTGCCCGCTCCCCTTCCTATGCCATTCTGGGCTGGCATCATCCTCCACCATTTCATCCTGCAACCTCTGCCTTGCAGCCACACTGGCATTTTTCTAGTTCTCAAATACAGCCATCCGCTTATTCTTGCTTCAGGCTTTTGCACCTACCGTTCTCTTTGTCTGGAACCCTGTTACCCAGGTACAGCTGGGTTCATTCCTAAATTCTCAGCTTAAATGTTGTCTCACACCTACCCTGTGGGAAGTAGTGCCCTTCCACGCATGGCATCCAATGACTCCTCACGGCTCTGTTTATTTCCTTCATAGCACCGTGTTTTCACAGTCTGATAGCATCTCATTGATTTAGCTCACGTTTATCTATTTTCCCTGTAAGAATATACTTTCCATGTATATTCCTCTTGTCTACTTGTCTACTATTCCAACTACATAGACGAGTGTCTTATTCATAGAAAGTTCTCAGTATTCATTGAACAGACAGATGAATGAATTTCATCCTGTCTGTGCCCCGGTTTTCCTGACTATATCCAGTCATTTCATGTAATGACCCTCTCTTTCCACGGCTGAAGCGCAGCTCTGAAAGTCACAGCATCCTGAGATCTCACCGTTCAACACGGCCTGGCTCTTCCAAACCCACCCTTCACTTAAAGGACAACATAAATGAGAGAAAATGTAGATCTGGACCCCGAAGTTAACCTCAAGTTTTTAAATCAATGAAATTTCACAGTCTGGTAATTTCTTTCCACCCAAATGCCCTCTTTGACAGAGGAAAAAAAAGGCTTTTTGGACAGAACATTTTGGTCGGTAGAATATAAATTGAAAAACAAAGCCATAATTTGCTTCATTCTTTGAAACATTACCTAATGTTCCGTCTCAAAGAGAATGGTAACAGGATGACCTGACTTTCCTCTTCTCCTAGTTCTATTCTGTAAAGTCTTGATCCAAATTTATTTATTTATTTATTGAGCTATTGTTGATTTACAATATTGTGTTAGTTTCAGATGTACAGCAAAGTGATTCAGATATATATATATACACACACATATGTTCTTTTTCAGATTATTTTCCACTGTAGGTTATTACAAGATACTGAGTGTAGTTCCCTGTGCTACACGGTAAATTCTTGTTGGTTATCTACTTTTTAAAAATATTTATTAATTTATTTATTTGGTTGCGTTGGGTCTCAGTTGAGGCAGGCAGGTTCCTTCCTTGCGGCTTGCCAGTTGTGGCACCCGGGCTCCTTAGATGTGGCATGCAAACTCTTAGTTGTGGCATGCATGTGGGATCTAGTTCCCTGACCAGGGATCGAACCTGGGCTCCCTGCATAGGAGCACAGAGTCTTATCTACTGCACCACCAGGGAAGTCCCGGTTATCTATTTTATATATAGTAGTGTGTATCTGTTAAACCCATACTCCTAATTTATCCCTCCCCCCCATTCCCCTTTGATAACCATATGTTTGTCTTCTATGTTTGTAAGTCTGTTTTGTAAGTAAGTTCATTTGCAGATCCAAACGTTTAAGTGAGCATCTCCACCTCAGAGAACTCCTACAGCAGGAGCTGACTGTCACAGCCCTTGGGTTTTCTTTCTGTTTATTTGTTTGGTGTTTAGAAGGACTTACTTAGGAAAACCACCCAATTTTAGCTTCTTCCAGGTGGAAATTTTGAGATGCAGAAACCAATCCAAAACATTATTATTTGGCCAAAGGTTTGAATAAGGAACTTGGAAAACATGTGCATTTTAAAAGCTAATATATTACCTGGGCCTCTGTCCTCTGTCCCTAGTACAGCTGTGTCCTCCACAGTCGTGAGGGAAGAGAGAGTGAATTTTTATATGCATGAACCCATTTTCGTGCTGCTGGGAAAGCAATCTCTCCAGCCACATGTTTTTTCAATGGCTGGTCCTTGCCGTGCGCTCACCTCCCTGTGCAGGGTCTTTGCACCTGTGCTTCCCTCTGTCCGGTGTTTTATCTAGATCACATTCTAATGCCTCTAAGGAATCCCATGCTTCAGGCCACATGTCCTCAGAGTGGCCTGCTCTGACCTCCCTGACCACCTTGAGTGTCACATCAGAGCTGTCCCTGCCCCGGCTACCTCTCTTCTGCCATAGCTGAAACTTTTGCAAAGGTCTGTGTGAAGATTTGATTAATACTTACAATGGAGAGTGCCTGGATCCCTATCTCTGGGTACCATCCCGCGTGTGCCCGATTTCACCTGCTTTCCTTTCCAAGATCCAGCACCTGAGGCTTTTTCTTACCAAACCCCACTTTGCTGACTTGCATAGACGCCAGGGAGTGCCTGGGAATTTACATCCTCCCAGGGTGGCCCTGAACCAAAAAGAGTCCTAGGAGGCCACCCACATAACAGCTTAGCCTTTAACACCTCCCTCTCTTGCTTTCTTAGCTTCACGTCCAGTTGAGAAGCTGGAAATTTCCTGAAGAGGAAATTGTTCACTGGACTCACTTCCCTGCAAATCTCTTATTTCAGGAATTTCAGACCCTCAGTTCCCTGTTGCCTCCAGTGTCCTGGACAGAGTATTTGTCCGTCCAGCCCGGTGAGCCTATTGCAAGCTCTGGGCTGTCATGTTTGGTTCAGCCTCTGAGCAATACAGTGTGCATGGACAACACCCCAAGGAGAGAGCTTGGTGGCCAATGTGGGGCTCACCTCTGTGCCCGTCCCCGCTCCCTGGGATCTTTGCCCTCCGGTCTCCATCACCGCGGTACCGACCAGGGTTCTTGGCCTCCTTAATCAATAGAAATTGATCAGAGGCCAGACAAGAAATTCAGGCAAGGCTTTACTGGGGCCCCTGCTGCAGCGGGGGGAGCGGGAACAAGTAACAGCTTCCCTTGCTCGCTCACTCCCCGAGGGCGGGGGGCAGCTGGCTCATTATATGGGGTGAGGGGAGGAGTGTGTCCAGGGGTCGGGCTGGAGGCGTGGCTCAGGTGGTCTGCCCCCCGCTTTGGCGGTGTTGAGTGCAGGGGGCATGCGCGGTGCCCTGCGTTGGCTCCCAACCCCCCACTTTTGCTCCAGGCTCTTCAGAAGTGGCAGTTGGATTTTTTTTTTTTTTTTGGTCTTTTTGTATCTTGTTGTCCGTAATTTGCCCCAACTGCTCATGCACGCAGTTATCTTTAGTCCCTTATAGTTTCTTTGTATTCTGTTACTGGAGGAGACGTGTGTCCAGGTGCAAGCCCTGCAGCAAAAGGCCCCGGCTCCCAGGTCCCAGCCTGTCTCAACTGCAGGTGCTCTCCAGTGCCTTGAAACAGCTGTTCTGTGGCCTTTAGGCAGCTTGTGTCATTATTAGCCATGGAAGAGTTCGTCTGTATGAGCGACTCCTTCATCACCATCATAGAAGGCAGGCTACTCACTGAAGCAGGCTGGCCATCACCTTGAGTCCTTTCACCTCATCTTCCAGGGCTCCGTTTGCCCTTAAGGGCAAGATGTAAACTGTAGCCTCCACTTGGAAAGTGCAGCCCAGGCTGCCCGCTTGGCGAGCAGATGGTATTCTTGTTCAAAGGAGAGCCGTAAGCTTCTCCTCCAGGTGCAGGTATAATTTTTTACTTTTTTTTTTTTTTTTTTGCGGTACGCGGGCCTCTCACTGTTGTGGCCTCTCCCATTGCGGAGCACAGGCTCCGGACGCGCAGGCTCAGCGGCCATGGCTCACGGGCCCAGCCGCTCCGCGGCATGTGGGATCTTCCCGGACCGGGTCACGAACCCGCGTCCCCTGCATCGGCAGGCAGACTCTCAACCACTGCGCCACCAGGGAAGCCCAAGGTGCAGGTATATTGACAAGCAAAGATTGGGCTGGATTTTAGTGCCCAGTTTCCCCCTGCCCCGAGGGGTCCCGTCATGCAGCCCACCGTCTGTCCCATGCACATGGGAGCCCTATCACCTCCGATTGAAGGCTGCGGAACTTTCCCTGTTAATTATACTTAAAAAGCAATTTTTGCACTTTGATCTCAACCGCGGAAGAAAAAAAGACATCGGAAGGCAAAAACCTAGAAGGACGTCACCAAAGCTCCAACGGGGGTGAATTCGGTCATTTTTATAAATTGTTTACAATGCTCTTGGGCTACTTTTAAAAGTGGAAAAATGATTTAAAAGTCACGTTTATAACAGTATACTTTCAAAATATGAATAGGACCATGCAAAATTATGTCCACCATTTGAAAAAAAACTGAAGCGTGTGTAAGATGAGTTACTCATTTTTATTTCTGGGAGGAGGAACCAGAGGCATTTTTTTTCTTTATTTCTTCTACTTTTCTAGATTTTGTGTCATGAGCCTGAATTGCTTTTTTTCGGTCAGTTTGATTACATTTTTAACACAAGAAAATATATGTGAAGCTTGTATTAGTGTAATAATCAAGACCACAGTTTTTGGAGATACGGTCATGGGTTTGAGTGTGGCTCTGCTAGTTCCTAGTCTTGACCTTGAGAAGGATGCTCTGAGCCTGTTTCCTCACCTCTGATATGGGGGGAAACACACATGCCTCAGACGGTTGTTGTGAGTGAATAACAACACACACTAAGGATGTTTATTACTCAGTCTGACCCAGTCTTGTTAAATGGAGTCTCATTATTACTATTCTCGTAGTTATTGTTAATATTATTAAAATAATGTTAACACACTATTGTTGATCACAATAAAGATTAATGCTAATAAATATTACAGCTGACCCTTCAACAACATGTGTTTGAACTGCAAGGGTCCACTTACACGCGGATTTTTTCCAAGGTAAATACTACAGTCTTGCAAGATCCAGGGTTGGTTGAATCCGCTGATTGGGAATCACGGATAAGAAGGGTGGACTGGAAGGTCTACTTGGATTTTCCAGTGCAGGGAGGGTCGGGGCCCTAACCCCCGCGTTGTGCAGGGTCAACCGTAATATTAGTCAAGATCTACTCACTTACGAGAAAGGACAGTTTGTTTTTTCAGAGCCTTGTGTTCTGAGAGGCCATCAGTCTGGCTGGAATCTACAGGTGAGGGTGGACGAGCTGGTGGGAACATAAGGGCAACCGGGGGGGGTGAAGGCACTGCCCACCCCCCCGATCCCCCCGCCGTCCTGTGCTTAACTAACTGCCCCCTTCTCTGCTTCCACCCTCTGACTGGCCGCACCTTGAGGTCTTGTTAATTACTCCATTCTTTGTGTGTTCCCCAAACCAGGCACATAGCAGGTGCTCAATAAGTGCATGTGACATGAATCGTGGGACCAGCATCTAAGAGCCAAGCTACCCTTGTTCTACTTGATCATTTTAGCAGGAAGGAAGAACTACAGACTGTCTATCTGGAAAGATATTGTTTTGTCCACCTGCCAGTCTGAGAGGCTCACATCACCGTAAAAAGGCAGCACCTTATTTAAGATGGTGCACACTCATGTCCCTTGTGACCTTATTTGCAGCATGGAGCTGACACCCACCCTAGGGGGTCAGAGGTCAGACACCTACAGACTCATTCAGTGGGGTCACAGGTTCACATCCCAAGGGTAGGCGGGCTTGGCGGGAAGGGCAGCACTGATGCAGGAGGGAGAGCAGACGTCCTTGAGGAACCTCCCAATCTTTTCCAGGGTCTGGCAATACTGGAGCTGTGTCCCTCCCTAGGCGAGGTCGTATTTGAGTCTTACATTTACAATAAAAGAGACATTTTGACACCATGAGGCCCTGATCGCCTGAAGTGAGCAACGGAAAGTTTTTAATGATAGTTGGGAGTCACTTATGTCAACCAGGGTGGCCAAGCATCCTGTTTATCCTGAGAGGATTCCAGTTTCAAAAGCAGGACAGTCCCAGGGGAAATGGGACCCACTGGTCCCCCCAACACGGCCTCTTAGCTCTACTGACACCATGGCATGTGCTCCTTGAGGGTGGCAGTTGTCAAACAGCCTCACTGTCTCAGGCTCTCAGAACCGGGGTAGCTCGGTTGACCCCAGTGGACCACGGAGGTATCTGCCCAACGCCGGCTGGCCTCTTTTAGAGTTTAACTTGGGGCAGAAATGAAGCAACCAGCATTAGGTTCAACCACAGTCCTCTTTCTCTTGATCTGAAGCTTGATTCTTTTAAAGCAATACATGAGCTGGCTAGGTAGGGAGCTTGATTTAGGAGTGGACGTGGTTTCTACAGAAAAGAAGGTACTGCAGGCTGTTTTACGGCACACGTGCAGCCATGCTGTGGGAGAACAGAGCTCCCCTGGTGCCTCGATTAAGAAACACAGGGGGCTTCCCTGGTGGCGCAGTGGTTGAGAGTCCGCCTGCCGATGCAGGGGACGCGGGTTCGTGCCCCGGTCCGGGAAGATCCCACATGCCGCTGAGCCTGCGCGTCCGGAGCCTGTGCTCCGCAAGAGGCCACAACAGTGAGAGGCCCGCGTACCGCAAAACCAAAACCAAAACAAAAACAAACAAGAAACACTCACAGGGACTTCCCTGGCGGTCCAGTGGTTAGGACTCCGTGCTTTCACTGCTGAGGGTCCGGATTCAATCCCTGGTTGGGGAACTGGGATCCCACAAGGTCATGCGTCGCGGCCAAAACCAGAAACCAAAAAAACAGTGACAATATATGAACCCCATCGGCTTCTCACAGACTCTCCCATAATGATACAGATACTAGCCCCACACCACCCCCAGGCAAATCCATGCAGACAGAGAGTAGATCAGTGGTTGCCTGGGGCTGGGAATCTGGTGAGGGGGTGGGGAAGTGGGGAGTGTATCTGATGCGTATGGAGTTTCTTCTTGGGATGGTGAAAATTTTCCAGAAGTGATGTGGTGCAACACTCTCAACCATGGAATGGTCCACTCTAAATGGGCCCATTTTATGTTACGTGAATTATGTCTCAATAAGGCTGTTATTAGTAGGGAGGTTTCTCAAAAAACTAAAAATAGAACTACCATACAACCCAGCAGTCCCACTCCTGGGCATATACCCTGAGAAAACCGTAATTCAAAAAGAGTCATGGACCACAATGTTCATTGCAGCTCTATTTACAGTAGCCAGGACATGGAAGCAACCTAAGTGTCCGTCGACAGATGAATGGATAAAGACGATGTGGCACATGTATACAATGGAATATTACTCAGCCATAAAAAGGAACAAAACTGAGTTATTCGTAGTGAGGTGGATGGACCTAGAGTGTGTCATACAGAGTGAAGTAAGAAAGAGAAAAACAGATACCGTATGCTAACACATATATATGGAATCTAAAAAAAAAAAGTTCTGAAGAACCCAGGGGCAGGACAGGAATAAAGACTCAAATGTAGAGAACGGACTTGAGGACACGGGGAGGGGGAAGGGTAAGCTGGGACGAAGTGAGAGTGGCATGGACATATATTCACTACCAAATGTAAAACAGATAGCTAGTGGGAAGCAGCCACATGGCACAGGGAGAGCAGCTTGGGTGCTTCGTGACCACCTAGAGGGGTGGGATAGGGAGGGTGGGAGGG